>NW_025777619.1:0-90514 GCF_021130785.1 Homalodisca vitripennis | reverse complement strand
CAGAAAAGTCGGGTTTTTTTTAACTTTTTCCTCTTTCTACAAACGCAAGTCTTATTTCCCGTTTTTCCTCGGCGCATTACACTTCCGGCTTATTCCCGGCTTACCTTGGTCGGATTGGCCACTCTGTAGCGATGTTTTCTAAGAGTGTTAAAACACACAACACTCTTAGACAAAGTCTCGTAAAAACAAAACCAAAAAATGGCACACAGGATTCCAAAAACTGTGTTTACAGTATAAAATGTAGCTGCAATAGGGAATACATAGGCGAGACAAAAAGACCACTAAACATAAGGATAAAAGAACACAAAGAAAACACGAGAAAGGGTTTCACAGAAAAGTCAAAAATTGCACACCATTGTTGGTCCGAAGACCATCATATGAAATTGGGATGAAGCCCACATAATACATCGGGAACCACATTTCTTCAAAAGGAAATTAATTGAGGCAACATACATTAAATTGGCAGACCAACCAATCAGTCAAACCATCAGGTCGGAGATTAGGCCGCTTTGGTTGCCAATTCTAAAAAATGAACTAAAGAGAATACCAAAAGTATCAAACGGATCGGATATTTGCAATAAACCAATGCGGAGTCACAATATGGTTTTAAGAAGTTCATCTCGCATGAAACCAATAATAACGAAAGGGCCCATTCCTGTTCCCCTTCCCTTGTATTTCCGCCATCTTGTTTTAGCCGGCCGTCACGATTACCATTGGCTACCCCCTCTGGTCAGTCGTAAATGGTTAGTAGACGAGTGAAGACATATTGTGACCTGTATTCCGTAGTTTAGTTTAATGATTGGTGTTTTGTATAGTTGTTTTTTATTAAGTGCATGTCTTTAGTGTTAGTGAAGTTGACATACAACATGTAGGTTGTGATTCCTGACTCAGGCGTGCCACAACGCTTTAGTAAGATTTGTTTATTTTAACCTAGTTTGTAATTATGTATTAGGTTAGTTCTTTACCTGAAGAAGAGATCAGATTGCAGATCTCGAAAACGTAGTGTTACTGTTTTCTTGTTTCACTTAAACGATGGCAAATGTCCGGAAAAATCCTGTTTCCTTCACAATCCTTCCATCGTCAAAAATAACCTTCAAACAAAGAAATAATATTATGTTATTTCAACTAACCTTATTTTTAGATTTTCGAGCTGTAATTCGCTGTTTTATACCCCTTAAGACCACTTCTCCATATACTGATTGAACAGCAGCCCTGATTCGATGCATTCGGGCCCTCTAAAATCGTAGGCTTTGATGCGGAAATTAAGTCTTTTAACCTTCCTCACAAATTCACGCACGTTAAATCCTAGGATCTGGGTGGATAGTTGACTAGAAGAGAGTTTGACGCACCGTTTTCAGAGTAGTCCGGCTGGCACCCCAACATGCATAAAACCGCACTCCTGAGTTTGTTTGTTCAGGAATATTCAACAGTTAAAATTAGGGAAGTAATCTATGAGAAAGTTTTTGAACATATTTCCGTAAGGGGCCTTAGAAAATAACGGGCTATCAATTTGGATTCCAGCAATATTCCGCACCAAGTATTGAGGGTCCAGTACCTTTGGTTGGCTATCTCTCGCATCCAGTGGAGGGTACTGAAAAGCTTAGAACCTTATGTTGTGGCGGTTCATATCTCTATCGTTTTAGGAGGTCGTTTCTTCGCGCCATGAAACGCTGGGGAAAAATAATCATCTTCGTGCACGTTATCATTCCTCTCAAACTTGATCCAAAAGGTTCAGCAGCTGTGGAGGACAAGCTGTGTCCATACCGGTAGAAAGTAACTGAAACTACAACAACGTGTTCAGATTCACTAAAACGGGTTTAAAACATACTTGCCATTGTTATGTGGTTTGTTATCTAACAACCATCCCAGGCCACTAATAAATAGACCGCAATCAACGTTTAAATTTGATTAGGAATTAAACACTTTTAGTGTACGGAAAGTGTTTTAAAAACAAGTGGTAGACAGTTTTGAAATATCAAAAGGCAAATTTATGGAGAACACAATGGGTTGCTTAATGCAACAAAATGTTGCAAAAAATTAGTATTTTTGATGGTCACATGCATCTTTTTTTAAATATAGTGTAATAATAATTGTTAGGCCCTTTTTTTATAACCTTAATTTTTATATGTTGAAAGACTGGTGGCAATTTGCAACAATTCTCCCTACATAAGGATTTTTTTTAATATGTTAAATCAAGCATAGATATAATTTGTTATCATTTTACAATTCTTGATGAAAAACATTGATTTGCCGAAAGATAAAATATAAGGTAGGTGGAAAACTAAACGACAAAACGTAAATTCTCCAGAAAAAACAGTATTATTTATGAGTAACTGGCTGACACAAAAATTTAATATTTATGACAGAAATGCTAACAATCATGAAAACATTGTTAGTTGTTTCTATGGTAATCTTATGTTAAATATTTAGTCAAAATTCGAAATTGAAGCGTAAACATGCTACAACGTTTAGCTCCGATTTTATTGTACAAATACAGAATTCCAGCTGCGCCCAAATTGTTCTAGATTACCCTCCACAATGATTGATAGTCAGTTAAAGAGTTGATATTGGAACGTCGAACAGTTTTACCCCATTTTAATGGGCCAAGAAGAATAAGCCACCTCTGGTTCAAGATGGCCAGAGGTGATTGTATGGTTCCACGCTGGAGAGTGGATTATAGTAAAGGATGGGAGGATAGTGAATCTTTCTTCAATATAGCGCCCTGCTGATCAAAGGCTCCATGGCTGACAGCAGTCGTGAAATCCCTCGTCTGGACACCATTCTTCGTCGTAGCGCTCTGCTGATCCCAGGCTCCATGGCTGACAGCAGTCGTGAAATCCCTCGTCTGGACACCATCCTTCGTCGTAGCGCTCTGCTGATCCCAGGCTCCATGGCTGGCAACAGTCGTGAAATCCCTCATATGGACACCATTCTTCGTCGTAGCGCTCTGCTGATCCCCAGGCTCCATGGCTGACAGCACTCTTGAAATCCCTCGTATGGACACCATTCTTCGTCGGAGCGCTCTGCTGGTCACCAGGCTCCTTGGCTGACAGCACTCGTGAAATCCCTCGTCTGGACACCATTCATCGTCGTAGCGCTCTCCTGGTCCCAGGAGGCTCTATGGCTGACAGCAGTCGTGAAAATCCCTCGTCTGGACACCATTCATCGTCGTAGCGCTCTGCTGGTCCCAGGCTCCATCGCTGACAGCAGTCATGAAATCCCTCGTCTGGTCACCATTCATCGTCGTACCGCTCTGCTGGTCCCAGGCTCCATGGCTGACAGAAGTGACGAAATTGTTTGTGTGTTTGGATATTGCAGTATTTTTACATATGTGCAGCTGGATCTTTCAAAATTTTATATAATGGAGTCGTCTTAGTTTTGTAAACACGAGACTGAGGGGTGTTGGAGGGTTGATGTTCATTTATGTTTCTTTAATATTTTAAATAAAAATTTGGAAAAACTAATTCTTGTACTATTTTAATGCGTCACTTCTAGAAATAAAATATTGAGTAAATAGATAAATATCAAGGTTACACAAATGTTTTCAGATTGTAAGAGCAGCAATCGCCTATTTCAAATTAGAAGTATAATATCTCTTTTACACTCTTTAAAAATACATTTAAATTTTTTTTTTATTATTTCCAAGCACTATGTTAATCTACAGCTAATTTTGGAAGGATAATACACAAAGTTGGGATATTTCAAACTCGTATAATCTAATATATTCAACTAGCAAGGTATGACTTTACACCTATCAAATAGCTCTCATAAAAGAGTTCGGATTTATCTTGGATGGTTGAGAAGTGGCGCCAAAAATATTGTTCATGTCGTTTTGTTACATTTAGTATGTCGTTGTGTTTCTACCTTTACTTTAGGGTATTCCAAAGATTCTACCAATTCTATTTAAAACACTTTACGTTTAAGGAGACTTACCGTAAGTGTACCTGTTATATAAAACTTTAAAATAAAATGAGCAAAATTCTTATAAAATTTAAACTTTGATGATTGATTGATTGATATCTCATCACTGACCTGTGATTGATGTGTTTAATAACAAATTAAATAGCAATGTCACCTATATTTTAAACTTTTGTATTAATCTACACACGTGTTTGTACGTTCCGTTACATTTTACTGCCATGGTCATGCGTATCTTCATCGACTCTGAACCTTTATGAACATGTGATAAGAAATGATAATAATTTATTATCATATTTTTTAGTTAGTCTGTGTTGTGCCGTGTCCTTGATGACGAGTATTGTTGTCTGTTCAAATATTATGTCTTTCACAAAGAAGAAGCTTTCTCGATGTTGTCGGTGATAGGGTGATAGATAAATGTTTGTAGGACTACACAAGCTGCTGCCGCGCTGTACACTTAACGCTACCAGGACCGTGAACATTATTCACAAAAGGTTGAAACAAACACTTGCTAGTCGTGTTCGTTGAAACTAGAAACACACAACCGGACTACAACAAAGTGAACAAGCTCGCTAGGCCTGTAAGGAATGATTAAGGCACCAGACCTTTTGGGTTGCGATTCAGCTCAACCCTCATGACTCATCTATGAGAGTTTTGTTACCGATGCAGGAATTAGCCAACGACAGTACTCAGGTCCTTAGGACAGTAAAAAAGCACCCATACCGGATTTCACTACATAAAGCATTGCATAGAGATGACTTCTAAGAATGAAATTTTATTTATCAGCCCGTGATAACATGCACGAAGATTGATATTTAAGTTCTATGGTGTAAACGAAGCAACTTTTCGGAGCAATGGAGAAATGATCCGTCACAACATGAGGTTTTGAAAAGTTTTTGAAAATCCCACTGGATGCGAGACAACCAACCTTAATACTTGGTGCGATAACCAAATTATTGGCCCGTTTTTTTTTTTTAAGAACACTTGCATGGACATTTGTGTAACAACTTCTTTGAAGCGGTGCTGACAAAACTGTTCCAGTCAACTACCCCCTCCCCCAAATCCTCGGATTAAATGTGGATAAACTACTACTTGTTGTAGGCTTAAAATACTTGGCTTATGCATCAGGATCCAGGACTCGAGAAGACATGATGCAACGAATCCGGGCTTGCCGTTCAATTAATAATGGAGAAGAGTTCTAAAGGGCTGTAGAAAACTTCTGTTTCTGGGTAAAACGTGTTTGCGAAACAACGGATTACAGCTCTGACGTCTGTAATAATGAGGTTAGTTTAATAACGCCCTTGTCAGGCCGATACAGTTAGAACCTAGATATATGTAGGAATAATAATTACACCGTGTAACGGTAAAATTGAAAAAGTAAAAATTCAATTCACTAAAACCCTACGCAAAATACAGGAGATCAAAACTTTGCGATGCAGAAAACGTTACGAAAATTAGTATTTTTTATCCATAAAACCTAATTTTAAATAAAAAAATATTTGCTGCTTAAAAGAGCTACCGTATATAGTTTAAAAGGCGTAGTGAACAGTGTATTTAGTAAAATTATCACTTTAAATCATTCATAATTCACTTATATAAACTGTATCTACTTTTCACGAAGTTTTGACATCTGTACCACCAATATATGTTAGGTTTTTATCAGAAAGGTACGCTATACAGGTTGAGGTAGACCACCCTTATGCGATGTATAGCGTCTGAACGTAATGTATAGCGTTGTATAGCGTTAAAACCTACCCTTTTAACGAAAGTCCCATAGTTCGACCCTAAAGGATTCGGGAAAATTGTTTGCACCTAAATATGCCCCAAAAGGCACTTTTAGAGGAAAGGGGTAGTAATAATTTTTAAAGATTTTCAAATTTAAAGCATCGTCTTTTTGTACTGCCGACCGAAAGGTCGGCAGTACCCTCTTTCCAGATGCTGTAGTATAGTGAAAATGGTTTTTATAAGCTGTAGGCCTAAGTGGAGTTTACGTAAAATGCTGTATTCTCTCAATTATCATTATGTCATTCGGCTAACTATTTTCGTTGAACAATGTCAGTTTGAGCTCAGCCAAACAACATTGTCCTACATACACTTCTTTTTTTTAATAATCCAAAAAGAGTCATTTACCGTTGATTTCGCACTTGGAAATTTTGGAATTTCCTACTTTTCTTTTATTTAACAATCCGTGGAGTAATTTGTTCGGCTCAACGGCAGAGGATGGCGAAGTGACCTTTTGGGAAACAGTTCACAAAGTCTTTATTATTGCGCAATTCGTGAGGTCGAGCCTCGTGTTCGTGTCCCTGGTCTGGCGAGGCAAGGTCACGGGGCTAGGTCATCGGCTGGGGGACGCTGGTGATGAATGGTGGCGGTGCCGGTCTTCCTACAGAGGAAACTAGAGGCCAAGTCTCGGTGGCCATCAGGACACAATCAAACCTTGATCTCTAAAAGGCTTGATTTTTACTTTGCTTTGGAAGGCGCATGCTTAACGAGGGATAGCTCTTAGTTATTTCGATTGTTAAAACATCCAAGTAATTGTTAAGTGATGTTTTCACGGAAATATATTACATAGAAATATATTACATAGAAGAAATATCAGGAAACGGTACAAAGAAAGTAGTAGAAAATGTCAGTATCTGAAAACCAATATTGTTTTTATTCATTTACTACCAGTTAATCGTGACAATTAACAATGCCGATTTAAAATTTTAGAACGATCGGTAGAATAGTTGACGCCGTGAAATCAATACAAACAAAAAAAGACACTCTCGCGTTTATAATATTAATAGATGTTACCTCCGCTTCTTCGCGTGCAATTTTGAAATTTGAAGTCTATAGTCTACTTAGTCAAAGCACTTGTGATGTAATATAATGGTCACCTATAATATGATATAAACGTAATTAAACATACGATCAGGTAGGTATTATTCTACAGTTCTCATAGTTAGACGATCAGAAGTTAAGAAACTAACTCTAATATTACGTTTTGCGAGTATAGGAGCATTTCTAGATAAAATTAATTATATATCCGACGCCAAAGCTGAGTTTTATTTTTCTCCTGGTTAAAAATATTTACAAATAAGTCTCAAAAACCTACTCTGGATTTTAAAAAAACCACTTAGTTCCAGCTCCTGTGATTTACTTAAGGTTTAATGTATTTATTTATTTTATTTATTTCAAACGTTACAATACCAATTTGACAAATATTACAAGTAGATCCGAATGAAACCAACAATAGATAATAAGAATACAAACAAACCAATATCAAGGAATTTTAACAGATAGGAATTAATTGTAAAACAGGCTACGTAGCTCATACACCAAGCATTACTTCCAGCCTCTCAGGAAACCAATAGCATCCGTCCTGAAAGAAGAATTCCCGAAGAAATTTACGGAGGAAGAAGCCGCTTCGTCAATCCTCAGGGATTAGGATATGCCGAGGTTTTGAGTATAATTAGTTGCCTGGAAACTAAATTACCAGCGCCATAGTTGAGTTTGCCTTGTTGTTTCTGATGAAAGTAATATATTTACCTACTTAAGACTAAAAAGCCTACCTCGGTCAAAAATGTCTATTTCCAAGTGTTTAAAATCACTTCCTTTGTAAGTATGTTTACGGTGCTAAATTTTAGTTTTACTTTATTGACTCAATGAAGTATATATAAAGCAGGATATGTGTAAGTGTAGATTTACGAATCCTACTTCTGTCAAAAAGTGTTGACTTCCGGTCTAAGATATTTCAAGTGCCATAGTGAAATATACGCCGTTGTCCTAATAAATAGAATATATGTAAAGACTAAGGATTAAGAAGCTAACTTCTGTCTACTTACGTCTCTTGCAATCTTCTTTCGATGTAAAGTCGAGTTTGCCTTTTTGTCACGATGTAAAAGAAAACAAATACATACTTTTGTCTATGGTGAAAAGTATCCAGTCCCGGTATAAGGAGAAAATCCTTAGGAAGTTTATGTAACAGTTTTCAGTAATCATTTATTGTCTTGTTTTTCGGACTGTAGTGAAGTCAGCCAGTCTGGAGTGTCTAAACATTCTTGCACATAAACATTCATAGTTATTATAAAACATAAATATTATTCTTAAAATAATGGTTACATTTAAACATATGATTGCGCTGAACAAATCAACGTTTTACACAAAACAGATGATTTCATTTAACAAGATCTTTCTATTAATATTTTGTAACTTTAGAGGCTGATGGATTTTTTGCTATTTTAGAGACCAGTGGGGAATAGCCCGGTGGGATTTTCGAAATAATAATAGGTCTATATTCGTCCCAGTGACCCTAAGAATGTCAACGCAAATTTTTCAGTACAATCGGTTAAATAGTTAAACAAACAAGCAAAGGCACATTCGCATTTATAATTTTTTAGGATTAGGGTTAGGATTTCCTAATTTAATTATATTATAATTATAGAAACATCATAATTATAATATAGTAACAAGATAAACTATAAACTGATAACAAGATGGATATTATAACCGGTAACAAGATAAATATAAATCAATATAATAAAATAACACAACGACGGGTAACAAATAACAAATAGTTAGATAATAAATCCCCATCAAACCTTAATTGGTTACTTATAAAAAGGAACAATTTTATTGTGACATAAGTGAATATCGATGTATTGAATATAATACAGGTCAAGTACTAGAACAAAGAAGTAATGCATTATAAAAGAGAGGCCATATTGATTGGATCTCACTTCACTAAACACTTCACAAACTTGTTTCACGAATGAGACTAGAGATACGCCAAAGAAGTCGATCACAAAAAACAACAGATTTTTCTCTCTCTCCAACTTTGACAGACCGCTATTATAGCTGCATAACCGCTCATAAAATAGATTTGGATCGCGTACCGCAAGGGATTTATGTATTAAGTTCTGGTACACAAATAAAAACTCAACCCCTTCGACCATTATATCTCGCAAGTTATAATAGTTTAGTTTTTGTTCAAGTAATAGTGTATTATTTCAATGGAATATAAATTCAAGACCCAATCTTTACTAAATAACACAAGACATGAACTTTCCTCCGTTGCCAAGCTACAACAATTCTCCAGCTTTGCTGAAAGGGAGAGTTATCCCTCCTCTCTTCCATACGCAGATTCAGATCCAGAAGCTGCAGCAGCAGCGGATACGGAAGTAACATTGACAACAATAGTGGACACTTTCTCCTCTGGAGGTACTTTGCCGTAGATCATTCTTCACTCTCACACTCATCGGCACTCTCGGCTGTTGTGTGGTGTGGTGTTACCGTGGTGTGTGGATGGCTGTGGTGCTCCGTGGTGCTTTTGTGGTGTTTCTCGCCTCACTGGCTGGCCTGGTCCTGTGGTGCACCCCTCTGCCCAGTGAGTACCAACCACGGTCCAGATTTAAATTTAACAATTCCGTCCAAGTTCGGGAAATGTTACCCTCGGTATTTCCGTAAGTAATATTGAAAGAAAAATGGTTAGTGTCCTTGGCTTTGGAGGAATCTAGACACCTGTTGTAACGTTTTCTTCGGACAATCAATATTTAAAAATAAATCGGACGATTACATCATTCCATGATGATCCTTCGGGAATAGCTTTTATTCTGAAGGTTATGCAGGCGATTCTTTGGGTGTAAATATTGTGTACATTTAATTTTAAAGTCGTATCCCTGTAATATACTGTAGCTTCCTTGAACACAACACGTTTTTTGATCATTTCAACCCAGAATTAGTAATTTAAAGTAGAAATATTTTGTAATCAGACCCATATAAAAACTACTGAATTTAAATATATAAACTTTTAAAAGTAGGCCCTGTGTTTGAGTTACAGTTTCATGGGGGTGTCATGGTTTTAGGTGGTTTATCAGTTAAGACACATATATTTATGTATAAAATGGTATTAAAGAATTGTACGTTTTTAATAAACATGTTCTTAAACAAATGATTTACTTTTAAATAAAAATTTTAATTTTTCTGTGAACCTAACTACAATGTGCTCCTAAGAGTTTGGTTCAAATAGCTACAACTCTTGAAATTATAAAAGGATTTTAAATTTTTTATGTATTAAAAAATGTATCTTCTAGAACGCTACGGCCAATGTTAAAAAATATTTAACTTGAAAACCAATTGCTTCACCGTAAAGTGTTTAGTGCTAAAACAGATTGTTTCGCTATTGCATTGGATTTTAGAACTACTTCGTATCCACTTTATTAATTTAGTGTACTCGTTTTAAATTTTGGAATAAATATCAACTATGCAATCAAAATATCTTAACACCGGATTCGTTTTCTGGAGCTTATTTACTAAATATCAAATTGTTTAATTATTTAGTGAATGAATTGATAATTCAACAAATAATACTCTTAATTATATACTTAAATTGGATTATGCTTTCAAATAAATCCTAATTTTATATACATAATGAGGAAAATTTAAATACACAAATAGCTGAGTTATAAGTATATTTTAAAAATTAGATGAGACTGAATATTTTTCTTCAGCAATGCATTACCACTAATTTAATTTTTAACGTAGGCTACGTATCGTAAAAAATGTCTAGATCTTTAAAAGGCATGCATAATCCCGCTCTGAATGAATAAATTAATTTGAACATCTTTCTTCGTCATTTTAACTCTTAGGAAACGCTAACCGGTAGCCGATTGTGCATTTAAATTTACCAATGTTTAAAAATTAAAAACTGCGTTATAAAGAAGCTCGCCTCAAATGCACAAATGTTTGACTTCAGAAACTTAGAATTTAATGCATCAATGTTATTTATTGATAAAAATACGATTTTCTGTTACTACCAATGGTTTAAATTTACCAATAGTTTACAAATTAAAACTGCGTTTTAAAGAAGCTCGCCTCAAATCCACAAATGTTTGACTTCAGAAACTTAGAATGTAATGCATCAATGTTATTTATTGATAAAAATACGATTTTCTGTTACTACCAATGGTTTATAATTTATATTTAGTAAACTATGTTGTAGGAAAATTTCGTTCTCGTCTATTGTAAGTATTATCATAGAGAAATACATTTCTACTGTGGCACCACTACCTTTGATTATAACTAGTAGTGATATTATTTATAACTAATAAATCTAACAATCAGTAGTTGTGCATTTATTGTATTACAAAAATAGCAAAAAGAAACGAGTTTACAATTACTGGTTATAATGAGACAAAGAAGTTTTAGTGAATGTTGCTACAGCGCGGTGACGTTAATGTTTCTTCTTCTTAGCCTTGGGAGGTGGGCGATAGCCTTGAATGACCTCAGACAAAGAGGTGACCTGTAATTTGCAAATCTTGGAGCTACTTCCTCCTCGCGCACACGATTCTGCCAACGAAATGCAACATTACGTATCTGATTTGACTATTTTGAACTGCCGTTATAACATCAGACGTGAAAGATGTACAGGATTTTCAACATCTTAAATGTCAAATTTCAACTCTGAGTCACGTAATGGTTGACGTTGGGCGTGCTGCTGCTGTAAACTTTGGTGGCGGACTTGTTGAAAATAATTTTACTAACTCATATAAGAGTTTTGGTATATCCTGAGAATAAGAGTTGCAGGATTGTCTCTAATAGCTTTACTAAGTCTACGATTATTTAAAGTATAAATGCGACATAAATTTATAACATAATCATTATCTTATTCATTTTTATAGATGTAAATCAAATTCCCTAGCGCTTTCCCTTTTGAAAGTATAATTTACAATTTCATATGTATATTGACAGGGATTTTATTCCGGCTGGAGCAGGATTAAGTCAGGCCTGTTTCCCTCTTCTTGGATTGTTCTTCGTTTAATACCGCTATAACTTGGACCTGTCAATAAGTTTTTTGTTATTTTATTATTAAACAGAGGCCACTCTGTTCCCTATCTACTACTTATTACGCGATGTAAATAGATTGCAGATTAGGTTCTCATAAATATTTTACTAGTAGTAGCAAATTTGAAGTTATCCTTTACGAGCGCTCACGTGATCTGAGCTTGAATTTGGGTTACTGTATCTAGGGATGTTTTTCTTTTTCGCCAGGAGTGCGGGGTGGTGTCAGAGGCACCAATGAAGCCCGCATTGATGGCCAAGGTCATTTTCCGACCTTAGATCACGTCCCAGATCGTTCAACGTGCCTGATTGCTTTATTGGCACAATCAATACAATCAATATTAATTTGACAGGCTAGGCCGATTTCTGTTCTGTTTTGTTAGTTTTAGAGGTGGGTGACACAATTTGCATGAAGCAGTTTCATTCAAATACTTTTCTAGAGTTGCCAAATTAACTGCAGTGTATTCTGATTCATCACTATTGAATTTATTATAACTATCAAGGGGTTTACTCAGTTTTGAGATACTGAGAGGCCTATGCCTAGATTCAGAACTGGAAGATATGTATGAAGGCCTATTTTTACCTGGAATTTTGCTGTGGTATTTCCGTTTTTTGAATATTTTGGTACTTCTAGTCAAAATGTACGAAATATAAACACACAATTTTTCACAATGACAGATTTTAGTTACGAGAAAATTCACAAATACAATGCTAAAAATCGTTGTATAAACACTAACCAAAACAAGTCTAGTAAACAACAAATTAGCTGATTTACAAAACACATGAACTGCAATACAGTTGTGAGAGTGTTGCCAACACTGCAAACATTACAAAAAACAAAAACATGTGTACTATAAAAAGTAATGTTTTTGTGGCCATTGTAAGCTAAGAGAGAGTAGACCCATTGGAATCCAGATTTTAGCTAACACTCGCAAGAACATGGCCCCATTCTAATGTAAATAAAGCAATTATATATTTGTTTACTATATATATTATATATATTATATATATATATATATATATATATATATATATATACTATAAGTAAGACCTTTTACGCTAATAACGGACAATAGTGCACTAGCGTGGGTACTAGTTAATTTCAGGAAACTGGGAAAGTTAGGTAGGTGGGCAGCTACAATTTTGAGCCCACCGTTTAAAATTAAACATGTTAAATCGAAAGACAATGCGGTGGCAGACTATTTATCTAGATTATTCGAATGTAGAGATAAAATGGAAAGTGTGGAGGAAATTGAAGAATACCAACAACAGTGACTCAGGCTTAGTTCAGGAAAAGGTATATTTCACCTATTAATTTATTGAACGTATTTGTTAAGCCGTAATTATTACTACTTAACAATTTACTACTAAACATATTGCTAAAACATAGCGTTCTACGATTCCACATTCGGTTTAGAACGATTTCAATAAGAGCTGTCTGACTGCTACTCTGAAACATAAGGTTAAATTTTATAATATGTGTGGCTTTCTTGCACTAGATAACTAACTATCCGTTTCACATAAAATTAGAACATAGGCGACACTGCACATCCACCCAGCTGCACACTTACCGCTCTAGGAATATCTTTAAAAATTACATAATGTAGTTTTTGTTATATTTTAAAGTTTTTCCACGATATGCATTAGTAGTTGAGATCTGTGTGATTTACTAATAAATAATACCCAAACACCAAATCAATCGGACCCTTAGTACCTGTACTGTAAAAATGAAATAATTAACATTAAGTAGTAATATATCATTTACCAATGATAATAAATTAATGAATATGAAATATGAATAATAAGTATATTATTATTCATACATTTCTATTTTTTACGAAATATTTTATTGCTCGTCACGAAAGAAACCAGTAGTAAATACAATTCCAGGACAAATAATTTATTTTATAACCAAGATTAGAAACACATACTTAGTTTTAAATGTTTGATTCTTAAAATCTATAGCTGTTCAATTTCTGAACAAACCAACTTTTCTTGAACTAAAAATTATATTTTATACCAGCATGCATTCTAATTAAAACATATCGCTGTTTGGTTCATATAGAAATACAGAAGTTTATATAGACTAACTATCACAATTTCAGTAACACTTGAACAATTTCAGATTAAAGTAGAGGAACTCCAAAGTCGAAGTCCATAGTTTTCATAGTGAAAATCACTTGTGATGTAATGTGATAGGGTCCTATAATATTTAAACGTGGAATTAGTCATATATAAATACCCATTATTCATGATTAATAGGACCAGAGGCTAAGCAAAATTGTGATTAATTCTTATTTCATGTTTTGACCTTCTAATCTTTTAACTATTATTTAATAAGTAATTTGTTTTCTCTTGTAATGTATGTTACTGTGGTATGTAAATATGGTAGTGTATTAAGTTTCTTTAAAATAAGCGTGCTTAAGTGTATAAAAGAAAACCTTTGATATTTATAATTTTGGTTTGGCGGCCTGTGGCAATGTTTAAAACATATATTTTCTTTAAAATAAGTGTGTTCTGTTTATTTTTAAATTCACGAGGGATAATTTTAAGTTTCGTTAATTCTGTTTGGTAAACCATAGAGAGTGTAACAATAAATTAATTTATAGTATTATAAATAGTTATAGGTCTGCAACCGCAAATGAAACTGTTTACCTAAATCATGAACTTATCTGATGGAATTCCTAATGAGGCTTTGCCTTTGGGACCCTATCTTCCTATTAAAAAATTATACTTGATTTGACAAAACAGAATTTTATTTTATTTTAGTATAGATTTGTAATACTCATATGATTTTGTCTGGGTACTAATAGATGTGTTTTTTTAGGAAGTAAATCATTCATTCATTTCAGTAGACAGAAATACATAATTTTGAAAATGGGGTTGGATTCAAAACAGTATCGTTTTCTAAATTATATGGATATTTCAATATTTGTATTGAAAATTAAAAACTGAAATCAACATCAGCAATACTAACTCATTTCAATACTTACATTGTGACAGTTTTCATCCATATGTAAATCATACATGATACAGTAAAAGTTCTTACTTCCCAGTCCCTGTTCATGTATGCTATTTCTTCGGTCCAGTTTAGGAATTACATCAGTATTTATATACCTAATCAGTATCGTAGAACCCATCAGTAAGTAAATGGATGCTATGTTACCTTGACGATTTTCTGTCATTAAAATTGCGTTTATAGTCACTCTCGTGTTGGCTTTGTGAGCCAGAATAAATCAATTGGTTTGCCTTTTTTCTCATTATGTTTAAATAAGAAGTTTTGTTACCTTTGTTATGCTTTCACTCTATAAATGTAAGCAAATAGAAAATACTGGTTAAAATAATAAAAACATGTGGTCGTGCTGACATAATACGATGTTTACAAATAACAGTTGAATGGATTTGTCCGGCTCTTGGAGCCCGCAGTACAGAACTTTTGAAAGACCAGCGGGGCGTAGCCCGAAAGGATTTTCAAAATAAGAATAGGCTTATGTTTTTTCTAGGAATGTCCATGTAAAATTTTAATACAACAGATAGAATGGTTTTAGCGTGAAAGCGTAACAAACAAACTTACTTTCGCATTTATAATAATATTAAGATTAGGATTATAACAAATTGTTTCTTGTATTATTTTACTATATGTATATAATTATGTTTGAAGCTACTGAGTTGTACATAGTTTAATATTGTAGCCTATTACGTATTGCAATAAATCATTCATCTCCTTCTTAATTTATTTTGAATGCTAGAGACTTGAATTTAAGTTCGTATTATGTAAACCTTTTGTTGTTTCTTATGTCTGGTTATATAATATCATAGATTTAAGCAGAGCAATACAAAAATAATGTACTCAGTATAATACGTTTCTATTTATTTCTCCTCACCAAACCTTTTTAATGGCTATACATACCATTAAAACCTACTATTTAAAATAGCATTTTTAAACGTTTATCTTAAAATTGCGATGTTTCGAAAGTGATGTTTTCAGAATTAGCCTAGTTGTGAGTCATTGTTAGACTGGACACGTGTGGCAGGTGGGCCGAGATAGCGAGCTTCCTGCGCTCCCAGACTGTATATCCGCCATACACAGAGTGTAGTTAAGAAATCCTAATCCTTGATGTGTCTGTAATATTTTTAGTGATTAAAGTTTCATCGCACTCGATTATTTTAACTACGTATATTTTTATTGCTTATACGGTCGAGCGTAACACAATTTCTTGTGTTATCACTTTGCGTTTAATATACAGTAAACTATTCTATCAATTGGCGTTTTGCACTGTTAAATATCTACTGATAATTAAAATGTTGGGCACGTTTAATTATTTTTCCCAATGGTATTTAATAAAAGATCACGATCCTCTGTTCGTAAATGTGTGAAATATCCTTTCTTAACAGGTTTTGTTGGAATTATTCTAACATATATAAGGTCCCTATTCTATCAGAGTATGTTTCCTTCCCCAGTCACCAATCACTGTGTTTATAATTCCTTTCTGCATTAACACCGCCATCGCTTTGCTTGTTGTTGGATTTGAATGTGTTCTTGCGTTTAAAACCCTTGTTTATCTGACGATACCTGTATAATGAGTGTCATGCATCTCTCTATTAGAACTTTCACTACCTAGAGAACATATGAGACAACCCATGATTTCTGAAAGCTCATGATTATCTTATTTCAGTTTTGAAGTAATGCCATAAACTTTCTCTTGTTGTTTGCAAACCCTTTCAAACATAAGTCACCGTAAAATACAGGTGAGGGTAAGTTATACTAACTCAAATTAGGGTAGTTCTAAGAATATAAAATTAAGAAAAACATCCACGAATGCACAGAACACTGTAAAAACACTTCAAAAGTATTGGACGTGATGTATTGGAATGTATAAATCCACAAAAAAAAAAGAAAATCATGTTCCTCTAAAAAAACATACATAAACGAAAATTGTAATAAAAACATTATTTTTTATAATGGGAGTGAAATTTTAAGGCGGAACAATCTAACTTTCTTCCTTCCTTAACAATCTATATCGCCATTAACGCTGCATTTTTTCAACGTTGCTGTAAATTATGGTTTATCATGAATTAATTTGGAGCAGAGCTTACTACTGTATCATTGTATACGTTACACTTTTGTTTACAAGATTCCTAAATTTATTTTCAAATAATTTTAATGAACACGCTTTTTTAATAATCAATTCTAAATGATTATTGGAGAAGGTTTATTCTAAAAATGTCTTGTCTTTCAAGAAATGTGCAAATACACAGTTGTATGATGAGGTCGTTTAATTTAAACACATAATTTCTATCCAAGATGTGAACATGGATTAGGGAATAATTTGTTTACAATTGTAAACTATCACCAAGACATCAACGGGTAAGTTCGGTGGATATTGTACATATACCACTTATATAATGTATCAAACACCTTTTCGATGAAAAAACGGATAAAAAGAATCTGTCTAGTTTAACTCAAACTTACAATTGCTAATCATCGCTATATCCCGCTGCGACGAAGTGTAACGATATTTCAAATAGTGATACAAGAACGACAGGAGATTAATTACTAGCAGTTACCAGTGACATCGAACGCAACAAATTCTTAAACTCTATTAGTTTATCCCTTTTAAAATAAAACTTTAACCTTCAAATGTTTTAAAATTTGGAGTTTAGTTAATAAAAAAAGAAAACACAAATGTTGTTAGGGTTTTGAAAGATACACGATTACAATTCATGTTAAAAGTAGTAGTTCCCCACGGTTTTGCACAAACTTTCGTAGGCTT
This sequence comes from Homalodisca vitripennis, assembly GCF_021130785.1. NCBI lineage: Eukaryota > Metazoa > Arthropoda > Insecta > Hemiptera > Cicadellidae > Homalodisca > Homalodisca vitripennis. The sequence continues at coordinate 73,001 of NW_025777619.1, read as the reverse complement.
TCGTATGAACACTTCTGGTTCGAGTGAACTCTATTGTCCGACGCCAATGTTGAGATTTCCTTATTTCTACGATCAAGGAAATATGCCGTAAAGTGTATATTTACGGGTATCGTAATTTATTCCACACTCAATATATTTTGTGCTCTAGTTAATATTTCTTTGTTTCCTCGATCAAGGTACATACTGATACATCAAGTAGGTCTGAGAAGCCTACTTCTGTCAAAAGTTAAATAAACTATGCGGTTTACAACAGTCGTTAAACTTCAAACTAAAGTTATATAGTAATTCCTTTGATATCTGCATTACAATACTTACCAAAGCACTGCATAATCTATATTTACTAAAGTGTACAGTTAAAAGTAGACTTTTACTAAAACTTTTGGTTTTCTTATCTAAATATTTTTCTTACTTCTGCTCAACCGTGGTTGCAGAAAAGTTTGAAATGAGAGGTGTTTGTTATTATCAAGCTTACTCTATGCTTTCACGAGCAAATGTAAACAAATAAAAAATATAGTGGTTAAATTAATTTTACAAATGATTGTGCTACAATAAACAATGTTTACACAGAACAGTTGACTAAAGTTAACAAGTTCTTGCACTATAGATCTCGAAACATCCGTTCAAGTGCTGCAGTGTGAGTACGACAATTCCTGGTCTACCCCTCGCCAAAAGAAGCCCGTGAGTCGGGCTGTGCGTCCCAGGCCGGGACCGTGCACCCACTGTCCACCCCTTAAGAAGTAGGTAAGAAATGGTCCCGATAGTTTTACGATGTGGGCCTACAGTCCGTTTACCCTTATACGTGGCCCTTGCGCGGTTCGCCCGGCCAGCTGACGAAATTATTCTTAAAGTAAACCCTTCCCAATGTGTGAACCATCCCTCGGAAGAGATATTCGAGTTGTATTCCATCATATATTGTTAGCTAGAAGCGTTTTAATAGTAGATTTTAGTCTCTTACACTGGCTGGGATGGTAACCGACAGGAGGACGAAACTCTCGGTCTTTAACTGGCAGGAACACAGTGACAGCTCAAACTGCTGTCTATCTGTATCTGAAGAGATTAAACAACATCTAAACAGCTTCAATAGGCGGAGTATCAACTCTTTCGTTCAACGCAAGGTTTCCCACGGGAGCCGCGGTTGCATAGGAAAGCGTGTGGTACATACCTTCTATGTCTTAGCAGCCGACTAAATAATAAATGAGGCATGCTAAAATTGTATGCACCTCAACTACAGTTATATTTGTTCTGCAATCTTCTCACTGCATCATGATTACCCATTAAAGCAATGTATAAAATGTTTTAAACGCTCTGCCAAATACCATGGAGTGACATGCACCATTAATGAACTTATTGTTGCTAATTTATAAAGGAACCTAACGCAAAATTTCAAAACTATAGGTCAGTTCGTTTTCGAGATATAGTGCAGTTAGAAAGATAAATATTAATTAAATTTTTCCAGCCCCAAGATTGATAGCATTTGTTGACGTACAGCCAATAAAAACATCATAATAAAATTGATTAAGGCAGTAACATATTATTTACAAGGTAGAAGTACACCACACCAAGTGTCGTAACAGGTTTCACTGAGGTTGCATACAAAACGTTTAGTCTCCATATGAAATTTCTCTCGTTAAATCGTGTCACATGATTCCAATACCTTATACTCAAATTCAAATCTACATGTCAGTTGGCTTTAGAGATATCGTGTGTATAGACAGACAGACATATAGAAATGAACATGTTCAAGCCTTATGAGTAAACTAAAGTTTAGATAATTACTGAGAACTATATTTCCTATATATATTTTATAATTAACTACTATTTTATAATTTTAAAACATACAATGATGTTTGATTTTGCACAAAGTTAAGAACGATTTTCATAAGAGCTGGTCGCACATATAGGACTATTTCCTTGGTAAGTTCAACGACATGGAACCGTAAACAAATTAGACCGAACGTGACTCTTTTTAACCGCAGTAACTTTTAAGTCGCACGCAAGTTACATATTTTGTTATAAATTAGATTTTGATCGTAAAAGTTAACATCAAGTTTTGTGTTATTTTGATTTTGAATATTTTGAGAAGAGAACTTTTTATTTTATTTTGTTAATTTAAACTATTTTGGAGAAGTATACATTTTTAGTTTCGTTTTAATTTTGATCAGACTCTAAATTAGATTTGACCGATTGAGAGAAATTTTGAAGAAAATCAAATCAAAATTTTGTAAACTTTGTTAAATTTTGGGGTGAAGTTTAAATTCGGAATAATTTAAGTATTTCCGAAAAGTTGTTCTGATTTATAGAAAATTAGCTCCAGACTCTATATATATATATATATATATATACAGGGTTGTAACTGAAATACACCGACAAACTTCAGGAGGTTGTTCCTGAGGTCAAAACGAACCAAAAAGTTCCTATAAATGTATGTCCTAAAATGCATTGTTTTCCGTCTGTCCGTCTGTTTGTGTTTATTACATTAATTTTTTTTCTAAACAACCATTAAAGGTACAAAGTTAAACTTTTCAACATATGCTAATCTAGTAAAGATTGTCAATTTTTAAAAAAATTGAAAATTTTTACTCAACAAAATTCAAAATGGCGGCTAGTTAAAATTTTTGATGGTGAATTTCTCAAAAAATACTTCCTGTATAAAAAATTTACTAGAATATAAAAAAAAATATAAATTTATTTATAAAACGAACGGTACCGTACCTCATTTTTTGAAATCGCTCAAGAAATAAAAAAGTTATGGCATTTTTCTTATCCTAGTAACATATCACATTTACAAGTTTTTTTTCTTGTTTCAAAAGTTAATGTAAGTATTTAGGCAGTATAAAAATAAACGATATTTTGGGTTAAAAAACTTTAAACATGATAATTAGTATTAAATTTTAAAAACGACATTGTAACAAGCAATCTACATGACTCAACTTTCATGGTTTAAACAGCTGAATATGTTTTCATGTTGAGACACAGCTGATTAGAACAACAATGAATTCAGATAAGTAAGTCATTTTCCTTGTTTATTTTTGACAAGATATGATCTGTTACTTTCACTTGTAGAAACATTATTAGTCGATAGTGCTCTTATTCTATTGAAGATGGCAGGTTACCCATTTAGCCATCAAGCTGACATGATATTTATGTATGGAAAAGCTAACGGTAATAGTCGCCTAGCATCCCGCCTGTATTACGAATCATTTCCAAATCGACAACAACCTACTCATTCAACATTTGCTGCTGTTTTCAATCGACTTCATGAGACTGGCACTTTGTTACCTTCTACTGCAGACCGAGGTGTACAGAGACAGCGTAGAACTCCTGATTTGGAAGAAAACATCTTACAGCGAGTAGAGGAAGATCCAGGCGTAAGTACTAGGCAGTTAGGAGCAATACTCAACGTAGACCACCATGACAGTATGGCGAGTTCTACATGAGCAGATGTTATATCCGTACCATTATCAGCGTGTACAAGCCCTTGGTCCAGCTGACTTTCCATTACGTTTACAGTTTTGCCAATGGTTTTATCTGCAAGCTAACAAACCCTGGTTTTTACATCATTAGTTGTGTATACAGATGAAGCTTGTTTTAGTCGAGATGGAATAACCAACTACCACAATATGCATCAATGGGCTGATGAAAACCCACAAGCCATTCATGAAGGGAGACATCAACAGCAGTTTAAAATAAATGTTTGGGCAGGCATCATTGGAGACTGTTTATTAGGTCCTTTTGTATTACCTGACATACTAAATGGTGAAAACTACAGACATTTCTTACAACACGAATTGCCTGAAATTTTAGATGATGTTCCCTTGGGTGTGAGAGAGCACTGTTGGTTCATGCATGATGGAGCTCCCGCGCATTTCAGACTAGATGTCAGGCAATTTCTGGACCAAACTTATGGGGAAAGATGGATAGGCAGTGGGGGACCTGTATCATGGCCGCCTCGGTAGCCAGATCTAAATCCAATCGATTTCTTCTTTTGGGGCCATTTGAAAACTCTAGTTTTATGAAAGACCAGTTAATACCAGGGATGACCTCTTACAGCGTATCACTGCAGCCTGTAACACTGTAAGGAATACACCAGGAATACTTGAAAGAACTCGGCAATCAATGACCAGACGTGTTAATGCATGCATCGCATCAAATGGAAGGCATATTGAACATTTGTTGTAAAGTGATCCCTAATATTTTGAAATAAATGTTGCTCTGTTAATTTATTCCGTATTTCTTGATAATGACAGCTTAAAACTCTTTTGTTTAATGTGAGATATTTTTGTTGAATTTTCTAAACAATTGTAGGTTACTGTAGTTTTTTGAAACAAGAAAAAACTTGTAAATGTGATATGTTACTAGGTTAAGAAAAATGCCATAACCTTTTTATTTCTTGAGCGATTTCAAAAATGAGGTACCGTTCGTTTTATAAATAAATTTATATTTTTTTTATATTCTAGTAAATTTTTTATACAGGAAGTATTTTTTGAGAAATTCACCATCAAAGATTTTAACTAGCCGCCATTTTGAATTTTGTTGAGTAAAAATTTTTCAATTTTTTTAAAAATTGACAATCTTTACTAGATTAGCATATGTTGAAAAGTTTAACTTTGTACCTTTAATGGTTGTTTAGAAAAAAATTTAATGTAATAAACACAAACAGACGGAAAACGATGCATTTTAGGACATACATTTATAGGAACTTTTTGGTTCGTTTTGACCTCAGGAACAACCTCCTGAAGTTTGTCGGTGTATTTCAGTTACACCCTGTATATATATATATATATATGTACTATAATAACGGTACAAGATTCTAAATAGGTCAAGGAATGTGTTCTAAATAACGAAAAAGGTTTCCTAAACTATTTTGGTTATTTTAAATTGCATGTGCACATAATGTCTCTGAGAAACTTGGTGAGTAATACCAACCCAACTATTAACTATATGTCAATATCTCTGAGACAAGATTGACAGGTACATGCATATGTACGTTGGACTGAGAAGCCTACTTCATTAAAAAAGCTTATAATTCCACTTACTCAATAGATATAGATTGGTGATAAATCTCTTCGATGTAAATCAACTGTTTTCGAGATAATGTGTAGACGTAAGTATGCGGGCCTACACAAAAGTACAAAAACATAACATTTATTAATTTACCCGATTGATTTATAATGTTTTTGATTGTTTTAACCCCTAAGAGGAAATCGATGCTTAATTTGCAGGCCAACATGGTTCGCGGCCTTTTTTTTATATATCGGTGTTTTATTTTCGAAGCTATGAATATCTGTAGCACTAATTCAAGTATAGGATCCGGTACTCTTGCTTTACAATCTCAGATCATTATATCATCATATTTCCGTAAATGTTATGTCAGTATTTGTCCGGTATTTATATACCTAATCAGTGTGGTAACCCTCGTCAGTTAAAAATGAACGCGATGTTTTCTCCTCGAATTTTTCTCATAGTCAATTGCGTATAGTTTGGAGAAAATTCACGAAATATACGTATACTGCTTTGTGATTCTATTTCCTATTATGACAACCTCACTGCGCTCGCTCGATTTTTTAACTGTGTGTTGCCAAATTCTTCCCCGCGGTATGCACCTCTGTAACGAATTTGGTGCCGAGTGCTGAATAAAAAAGATCCCCTTCAATGTTTCATTGGAGCATATAGCCAAGCTTTGGAACTTAATAAGTGGCTATCGTAACTCAGGTAGTACTGGCCATAGAATGGTAATATAAGGATATAAAAGTTAATTTCTTTTAATTGTGTACTAGGTCATGGATGAAACAGATTAGATCTTGTATCGTCAACCTCATACATTATAAAGTGTTAAATGGTTGTAAAAGAAACTTACTTAGATGTTTGACATTTATTTGAACATCAAAAAAAAAAAAAAAAAAAAAAAAAATACCATCTTTATCCGCCCTGTTTTTCTTATGACCAACACCGTGACTGAGGTCTTTTAAGTGCTTAATATGATTAGATGCATCGGATTGAACGTTTTCATTAGTTAAAAAACAAGGAGGGCCATGTAAAAAAATTGAATGAAATGTAAATAAATTAAGTAAGGATAGTTTATCTGTGAATGTATTTCACTTAAAACTGTCTTATAAAGAAATTAGTAATTTGGAAAATGTAACAAGCAAGAATAGAATTTAGGATACAGTAGAAAAGATCGCAAACAATAAACATGTTTGTATATTCACAATGCAAAAGAAATGGGAAAGGCTTATATGGATTGTTTTCTATTTTTGTAAGTACATACGAGTAAGTGACTTGGCAGAACTTTTATGTGAAAATTATTGATGAATACCAGAATAAAGAAGATTAATGTTTATATATGACATGCAGCAAAGTGTCATCGATGGGACCGGTCTCATCCATGGCACTGTCTTCTGTGAGTGAAGAAGAGGTGGCCCGCGTGATACAGGGATTGAAACCAAAAAAATCATGTGACATCAACGGCATGTCTGTGTGGCTGCTCAAACGTTGCTCTAAGCATATTTTGGCTCCACTCACAAATTTGATCAACTTGTCTTTCCCAAAAGACATTTTTCCCTCCTTTCTGAAATCTGCGAAAGTCACAGCCTTTTTAAAAAAGACGATCCTTGCCTTGCAAGCAACTATCGTCCAATTTCAATCCACCCAGTCATGAGCAAAGTTCTTGAAAAGATTTTTCTTGTCAAGATTTGAAAATTGTTCTTGATCGTTTTGAAATCCTCTGTTCCGAACAATTTGGTTTCAGAAAAAACACATACACAATCGATGCGTTCACAGACCTAATCGATACAGTTGTCGATGGCCTGGAGAGAAGAGAATATGTGCTAAGCATATTTCTAGACCTCTCTAAAGCATTCGAATGTGTACATCACGAAACACTGTTTGTACCAGTTGACGACATGTGGTGTTCGAGGTCTGCCGCACGAATGGATCTCGTCTTACCTCAGGGATAGAAGCCAGTGTGTGCAGATTGCGAATACTCTGTCATGAAAGGTTCAAATGACTTATGGTGTCCCACAGGCAGCAAGAACCTGACAAATTCGCTACCGTGATGGCGGATGGATGATGTTTTAATAGAAGGAACTGGTTCCACCAAGTTCCTGGGAATGCACCTAGATCGAGGGCTGATTTGGGACGATCACATTGACAGCATCTGTTCAAGGGTTTCCTCAGGAATTTATGTTATACGGAACTTTGCAAACTTCTGCCCTTTGTATATACTAAGAACGGCCTACTTTGGATTGGTATATCCACATCTGACATACGGTTTGAGATTGTGGGGCAGCTGTTCTAAATACAAATTCGAACGTGTATTTAGAAGTCATAAGAAAGCTGTCCGAATCATTTCAAATTAAACTTCAGAGATTCATGCAAAAACACCTTCAGGGAGCTTGGATTGCTCACTTTGCCCTGTCTCTATATCCTGGAGGTTGTCCTGTACTGCCGATAAAAGTATAACTTGGTTCAAGGCAGGGACGTTCACCAGTATGGAACTAGAGGCAGGGAAAACTTCCACGTTCAACAACACAGAACTGCAGCATTCGAACGTTCGCCGTCTGAGGTTGGTTTCAAGCTAATCAATAAGTTCCCTGAAGAGATCAAACAATTGAATGAACAAAATAAATTTTAAAACTCGACTAAGATATCTTTTGGTGTCGAGGGTGTTTTACCCAGTGACGAGTTTATGGAGAGCCGCTGGGACGAAATTCAAAACTAACACGATCAATCCTCTGGTTTTGGTTTGGCAGTGGCAGGATTGTCTGGTGAGAATGAAGATGAGAGTGAATGATAGAAACATGTGACTGTGTGCGTGAATGAAGTGTAGACCTTCCTTTTTATTATTTAAATATTTATTTATGACGTTTGTATGCAATTTTGAAATTGTTACCGCAATAAAGTGATATTATTATATTATTATTAATATTAAGGTATTTTAACCAATTTATTATAGGTGTCACATTTTCCCTTTGAAATAAAATAGGTTTTGATCGGTTTTCAAGGATTATTTTATAAAATCAAGCGATAATCTGCTCTGAAAGATGCTGTACATTGTAATATTTGCTGAGAGTTTGAAAATTTGATTTATATTAAAGTACAGATTTGCCATTGTATATTAAAATTGAGTTAAATTTACAATTTATACTTCAATTGAAACAGAGTTTTGAGTTGTTTAAATAACATGTTTTGTCTTAAATCTCGCTTGTTATTTATTTACATGTACAATTTGATAAATGCAAGGGACAAGTAACTAGAGTACTGGCATGAGGTTAATATCGTTAAGAATGTGAAACTAGAAAACCACAATGCCTAGTACTTGATATATACAAAAATATAAATATATTGATAAGAAATGCCTTTATAGACAACTTATGACGAGTATGGGTTATAACTATTCCATTCATAATTTTTACGAATGATTGTGAATTAATAGTGCCTAATGATTGTACAGTGTACTCTGTCTCACACAGTTACTGCGTACAAGGCTAGACAGATCATACACTTATTCTTTTTTAAGGAAGGTACAGATATTCAGATAGACAGACGAGCAAGAAAGCTAGACAGACAGGCATACGCGGTCGCGCCAACCAAGTAACAGATTCGAACAGGAATAGACCATGAGGCGGTCTATAGTAATGATGAGTAAGAAAATTAATTTAACCAAACAAATAGAGCTCATAATTTACTCATTAAAGTAAATTTTATTCGAAATTATTATTTTAATTTAATAAGTGTTCCATACCTTCCATGATTTTTTTATCGTCATTTCCAAGTATAGACCTACTGAATATCTAAAACGCTGCTAAAACTTCAAATCTATGATAATATAGTAGTAAACTATAATAGTCGTATTATGACTCATCATTAAATTAAAACAACATCAAACAAGTAAAGTAGTCTAGCACTTCTACTAGGTAAGTTATCACAATAAGTAGGCTAAACCCTAACTATGGGGGGTGAATTAATTATCAATTTATTATTCATATGCACGGATATTATTACATAAATCTGGTCAACTCAATAATTGTTTTAATTTCATGGCAACAATTATTATTTCACACGTCCTTTGCATTACTACGTCTATACCCGGCAGTACTAGTGAATATCATACGGTATGGATACATTATGAGGATGTAAAAGACAGTACAACGCATAAATAACTAATTAAATTAAAATTACAAACTGAGCCATTCTGAAGCCTAGGTTTAGACAAATTACAAATGTATTTCGTTTTAAAAGTTTTAGTTGCCTACCTGGAAAATGAAATGTGTGATGAGTGGTGAAGATGCTGTCAGGCCAGCCGTCTGCTAAGTCATATCTGTAAATATATCATCAATATATTATACTTAAAACACCTAAAATATTAATAATAAAAAGATTCAGCTCCTGTAACCTCCTCTAACATTAGATAAACTTTACGTAGATACGTATTGTCCTAGATTTTGCTTTATAATTCAGTCATTAAATACATACCTAATTTAATAAATAATCTTGACTATTATTATTATTTGATCAAATATTCATAGAATTAATAATTACGGAAAGAGCAATATCCACTGAAAATATAAATTTCGTAAGCTAATAATAATGATTTGTAAGCTACAATACCGAATAAATCAACAGCAATAGCTTCTAAAACAAAAACCGCTGATAAGTCAAGGTTTTAGTAAATATGTCCTGACCGAATTTTAATAATGTTTTTGTTTTTAATATGTATACATACATTTGAATTTAGAGCAAAATGTGGAAATATAGCAACTTGGACAATAATAAGCCTATTATTCGCAGTTCATTTACAGTACCGTGACTTTCGATTTCAGAAGATAAATTTAATCTCAATTTCTCATGGAGTTCGCTACTAAAGCCTGTTTCCCTCCCAACCTAACTTTTGAACGAAGTCACTTCTTGTTGACACAATAATGTGACAACAAATAGATAAAAGTGATAAATAACACACACCACACACACACACACACAAACACACAAACACACACACACACACACTATCCACCAATAGTGGTAATGGTAGTGGTAGTGGTAGTAGTAGTGGTAGTGTTTGTATTGTAGTTGAAAAAACTTCCGCCTCTAGTCTGTACTATCTGAGACCGACCAGTAATCTCAGCCTCTGGCGTCATAATACATCTATCTCAGTCAGCGTGTTACACTATTATAAAAAATTACTGTCTAGTTATAATACATGTAGTTAAAATAATCTCAAAACATCTATAAATTACATAAATTACTTGAACTGAGACATAGCTAGCTACCAGAGTTAGTGTTGTGTATTGAAGATAAGTTGTAGAGTAAGAAGTCTGTGGATGACACATATACACTCTCAAGAAGCACATGCACACGTATATTCACATGCACACGCACTCTCAAGACTCATTCACACGCACAAGCACACTCTCAAGCACACAAGATGGTAGTATGAACACTGGAGTTAATGTTACAATAGGTGACCCAGTATGCCCACGAGACAGAAGTACCTGAAAAAACCACAACACATCTAACATTCAGAAAGTGCTACTAAAGTCCTTTGGTGGGCACTATCTAACTATAAATTTGACTAAACCTCAAGCATTGTACAGAATGGCTCGATATATCTGGAATATCTACTTATAACATTGATAACTCACGACACCGGAGACACCCCTCGTTTCAGCATGAAATTCCTTTCCAGATTACTATACGTCTACTACTAACTGTCATCAATGATCTTCCAATAAATAAAAAAAAACTATATATTTATGTAGCCTAGCAAATTTAACAATAGAAGTTAAATTTTATTAATATTAGCTTAACAGTATAAAGACCAAGCCCTGAAATAAATGGTAATTACTAGTTGTTCAGTTTATTACAATACTAAAACAGTTAATTTTAAATATTTGTACAAATGATTTTTATCTTCTTAAAGGGACGAAGATATTTTACACCGATATCTTTATACCGCTCTCTAAAAGATCTAAAATTATGTTAGAATTTGCTTAACTATTACACCTGTTTTGTTTATTAATGTTTTAATATTTTTAGATACAGGTTATATCTCAAAATTGAGACAAACATTACTTACTTAATAGAATTCCTATTGTTTTCCGAAGTGACGAAACTTTTATTAGTGCCTTCCTCCGATCATGATCCCAAAAACCCAAAACTACCATAATTCATTATAAGAATTATATACAGGGTGTATAATAAGTATCTGGAAAACCTTAATATTTTTTAACAATAGCAGATGAAATATACAAATTTCTACAGTATTATACAGCTATTTTTACTGCCTAGGTTTTTATACAACAACCATACCAAGTTAAATTTCACTTATAATGCTGATTAGCGTCGTTGGAATTTTATAATGTGGACGAGTTTTTTTAATTAAACTGGGAGGACATATAATCATTCGAATAATCCTGGACTGAAGTGAGAGTAATTGGCGGTGAATTTATTCAAATGAACAAAATGTATGTCTAGATGAGATGATTTTGGTATGGAAAGTCCAAATTTTACTTAATGTTATTGTAAAAATAAATATGCTATACAATTTTAATGTCACTGCAATAACAATTACGGGGAGACGACCCGTGGTGGAGATTTTTGTAATACAAGCACAGGTATTCTTCATAAGAAAGATATGGAAGCTTCGAAATAAGATAAATATTGAAGACATAAATGGCGAACATTTGTAATGGATAAAAACATTTACAAATAACTATATCTGAAATTAGAACACTTTGATTACGCGGCCATACGATGATAGTTGGTCAGATACATCGATTTCCATCTTTCCCTTGTTGTACCCAACTATCACTAATGGCTTGAATATGGCATTACCTTTTTTGTCTTTTTTCTGTAAGAACGTACTCCACTTCATGCTTGGTGGACAGCATTCTCACTTCTATCTTGTCCTTCCATTTTGTGACTACAATTCAATCTGCAATTTCAAATGCCTTCATTTCTCCTTTTTTATTTGTGCTTCCATAACTTCGGCAGGGAGACCTTTCCTGTTTGCCCTTACAGTACCCACCGGGTGGGTTCTTCTGGCTAAATGATTTTTGCTAAGTTGCACTGATGTGTAGTAGTTGTCGACGGATAAGATGTGTCCCTTATCCAAGTGATTTTACATGAGCTCAATGACCACTGAGGTTGAAACTAGTTCATTATTTTAATTTTGAATTGTCCCTTTACCCATGTACACTTTTATACAATAGGTATACCCAAGCTGATCACATAGTTTGAAAATCTGTAGCCCATATGTGTGAAAATCGTTGTCTAGTCTATTACAAGGTCTTAGCCAGCAGATTTTTGTTCAAAAAAATCTCGTTCATGCTTGACACAAGGGGTAAAATCTTTGAAATACGCCCATGACGTTCTTCGTCAGCATGGTCGTTAAAATGCCAAAAGCGGAGCATCAGCTGAAAATGGTTCCTGCTCATAACTTGACAAGCAACCGAATTCTTGTACAAAATGTTGCCAGACCAATAGTCTGTGATAAGGGGATGATTTGCCAAACCCATCCATATAAGGATACCAATGAACTTTCTCATTTCTATCTCATCTGTGGGAGTCCATTTTTTTAAGTCTGCTACTGCGGCTCAATCTGGTTTCTCGCAATACTTTACTGGCATTTCTGTTTGTCTCAATGTCCATCATTTGAATAATTTCATCAGTAAGAAAAGCTGAATAATAATCTACAGACTTGGCATTAATGGCCATCTTTAAATGATACTCATAAATACGAGTAAAAGGAAAATCCTGTTGCATACCTTTGAATTCAGTCCATTCATCGATCATCACTTCAACGTCATTTACACCAGAACCGTCACTGTTCACATCATTGGTTTCCATTTCCATGGCAGACTCACCTTCACCGTCACTACTTTCATGCTCAGATTCGCTTGGTAAAAAGTCCGGATCTTCATCCATGTCGTCAACACTTGAGCCACTAAGATAACCTAAGTTTCGCTCACTTTCAATGTCATAACGATCTGGTTCACTCGACATTGGACAGTCCAAAAGTCTTTGAATACGGTCATCACTCACATCTCTATTAGACATGATGAAATCGTTTACTCAAGTTTAGTTCACACTAACCAAAAAGAAAAGACTACACATGAACACTAGTTATTAGCAGACGTAAAAGAGATTTTGCGGGAATGTTCGTCGTGCAATGCTAGCTACAGCCACAGAATAAGAATAGTTGGGCGCGCAGGACAGTAGATGACAGCTGTTTATCATCTGCTTCATCTAATACAAACATTGGTGGACGAAATACTCGCGCAACAAAGAGAAAAGAAAAGACGGTCAGATCTGGCCGGCAGTAGTATTTTCAATACAAAATTAGAAAGAAAAAAGTTGTGCCGGCCAGATCTATCCAAGGCTCAAATGTCATTATATTCTATAGATTTCAATGCAGTTTACACAAAAATTACTATTAATGAACATAGCATTTACAGTAGGTAAATAAAGTACTTGTCCAAATTTGGCAATTACAGGGTTGGGCAGTCAGATGAGCACGGCCTTAAGAGGTAGTTTACTGCCGGTCACATCTAACCCTCATGGCAGCTAACGGGTTAAAATCGCCAAATGTTTTAATATCCATTCTCATATATTTTATAAAGAGTGTACAAATTAACAAAAGAATTATCTTTTTAAATGTGTCTGAGAGAAATGTTTCAGGCATTTTATTGTAGTGTATATATTGAAGATAATTTTAAATTAGTAAATGTTAGCTCATTTAGGGTAAAAATTCAGAACTTGTTGCGTTAATTTGTTTAAAGTCAATGATTCTAAAAACGGTGTTGTACAGATTTGAGGGGAATTATAGTCTATATATTTTCATTTATACTATATATTTATATTATAATTTACTATTGGTTGACTGAGATCAAGATTTCTTTATTTGTGGCTGAAATGAAAGAACTTGTGATTTACAGATTTAAATCCATTCAGTACTCTAAGTGTACAGAAAGAATCAGTTCACAACTTACTTCTTGAAAACCTCCAAATCTAGGCAGGCAGGCAGGCAGCGGGTAGGCTGGGACTCTTGTCCCTTCTGAGGTAGAGTCTCTGCAACAAGCAGAAATGCCTACGTGTACGTCTAGCCCCAAGTGTGGCTATTGTTGCGTTAAGTCGTGGGGAGTTGTTAATTGTGTAGTTTTTAAACTTCTGTCACTTTCGAGTAGACTGGTTAGTTGAGTAGTGAAGTGGTGAGTCAGTTGGTTTTTTATATTGTTCTTTTCTTCTAGGGTGGATCATGTAGTATGACTTTCAGTTGTGGGATTTTCCACGGGTGGACGGTTTCCATGGTTGCCCACTCACTGATGTGTTACCACGGTGATTCAACTGCCGCTGCCGCTGCATACAAGGCTCTCGCCTGGCCTGTGATGTATTCATGCAGGCTGGGTATTCCTGCACACCATAGAACAACCGTGTTCCTGACGAAACATGGTGTGTTCGTTAGTTGGCGGAGCGTCCTGTTCTGGAAGGCTTCTAGTACATTCCTGGTCGTTTTGGAGGTGTGTGGATACCAGGCTGGAGCCGCGTATGTCACGATAGGGCGAACTATCGTTTTTTAGAGCAGCAGCTTCGTGTTGGTAGGTAGTCCGGAGTGAGGTCTCAGTAGGACCGACAGCCTTCGACGGGCTGCCATTCCAAGGCAGATCCTCCCTTTAGCGGCAAGCCCAGTCGTAAGAGTCCTGTTGAGGACGACTCCCAAGTATTTGATGGACTTGGTCCACCTTAGTTGGTCCCCCTTCAGGTGAATCCTTTCACGCTGTGCTGGGTATTGTTGGCGTTTTGTGAAGCAGATACCTTGCTCTTCTGTGTATTGATCCTGAACTTACTACTATACATTACTAGTTATAATAGTTTAGTTCTAGAAATAACTTATTACTTTACATTTTCAAATAAAAAAAAATATTTTCATTAAAGATACAATTTTAATTCTTTTTCATGCAGAAATATAAATTGTTTTGAATAATATTGTGTATCATATATTTTAGATAAATTTATGAAATTTTTTAATAGAGCTTAATATGTTTATTTTATTAGAGTAGAACATTTTAAAACTTATGACTATGTATAATTGATTATTTTCAAGATAAAATAATTATTATTAAGCGAATGGGCATAATAATAATGAATGTAGAAACTTGTGACAACTGTGGGATGCAATGTAAGCTTATCTTTTTATTCTCTATTAAAACTAGGTTAAATAGGAATATATTTATTCTGTTACTCTCGTAAATTAGGTTTCAATCTTCGTAGGGCACACTTTATAAAAAATATATAAACAGGATTATTTGATAATATCACTAATAATGGTTCGACAGAGTGAACCATCACCTGCTGATTTCAAAGCTTGAGGGTTATGGTGTGCGTGGCTCACTCCTGAGGTGGTTGGAGAGTTACCTGAAAGACAGATTTCTTATCGTCAAATTTGATGGTCTTACCTCTTGCCCCTTTGGAGTTTTATCAGGAGTCCCTCAGGGGTCGCATCTGGGCCCCCTTCTCTTCAGCATATTTATGAATGACATTGGCAGTGTTATTACCTCGAACTTCCTTATGTATGCTGACGATATGAAGATTTTTGAGAGAGTCCCCACTAACCTGGGATACGAAGCATTACAAAGTTCTCTGAATAACATTGGAGACTGGTGTCGTGCGAACGGAATGGAGTTGAATGCGACTAAGTGTGTTGTCTTATCCTACAAACGTGGTGCTAATACTTTCACCAATGAATACTATTTAAACAGCACTTTATTGAGGAGGGTGGATAAGGTCAAGGATCTGGGGGTAATTATGTCACCTTCTCTCAGTCCCCAGGAACACATTCTACAAATCATCGCAAGAGCTAACTCGTTATTGGGGTTCATATTTAGATCCACGAAACATTTCAACTCACCATACACTCTTGTCGTCTTGTATAAGTCTCTGGTTCTCCCTGTTCTGGAGTATGGATCGGTCATTTGGTCGCCCTACCAATTCAACCATATCGCCCAACTACAGAGTGTCCAGGAGCGCTTCATCAGGATGCTTGGCTCCAGGTTGGGTTTCACTTACCGCACAACTCCTATAAGCGAAGTCGAGAGTCAATTTAACCTCCTACCTCTACATAGAAGACGTCAGCTCACAGATCTGGTGACTCTTTTCAAACTGGTGAATGGACTCCTTGACTGCCCAGGTCTCCTCAGTGGCATTGACTTCTCCATCTCAAGAGGAACTCGTTCGATGACCATCTTCCGTAGACGCTACCATCCTACTTACTACGCTTACCACAGTGGTCTCTCTAGACTTCTTAGAACTGGAAGTGATGCTGCTCCACATGTTGATTTCTTCAATGAGACTGTCGCATCCTTCAAGAGGAAAGTGGCTTCCCTTGTAAACAACTAACTAGTAGCCTGCCCCCTCGCGCGCGCGCACGCACACACACACTCAAACACGCACGTCACTGGTATGCATGTAGTGGATTTAGTTTATATTTATTTCAATGTTAAATTATTTAAGATGTTAAGATGTTGTTGATTATTTATTAGGTTTACGCATGTTACTGATTATTTATCTTTTTTTGCATGTCGCTAGTTATTTATTGTTACTTTTGCATGTGTCAAATTTTGTTATCACTTAGTTGTTATTTAATTCTTATCATACACTACACATTTATTACTGTTGCTTCGTTTTTATATTTAACTATTTATTATTGTTTTTGTTTTTTTTTTTACTTTTTCGTTGGTTATTTGTTAACTCATATTTATTACTAATTCGCTGTTTTTTTTTTTTGTATTACTTATTTTAACACTGTTTGTTATTTAATTATAATATGTATACATTATATTAGTGCTATCAATAGTTTATACTCCTTTTAACTTATTACATGTACAAGTGGTGTAATTCCGTTGGAAGAATAAATAAATAAATAAATAAATAAATAAATAATTAGCTGAAATGGCTATATTAATCTTTACATCTCGTTTGCTGACGGTAGGATGAAAATGATTTATGAAATAATTGTCTTTGTTAAAATATCGATTAATATGTTTTTACTTCCGTGTAGTTCTTTTATTACGTCATTAGCTGAAATGGCTATATTAATCTTTACATCTCGTTTGCTGACGGTAGAATGAAAATGATTTATGAAATAATTGTCTTTGTTAAAATATCGATTAATATGTTTTTTACTTCCGTGTAGTTCTTTTATTACGTCCTGCAATAAAGCTAGATTTAGCTTACAATCAGTTTAATTTTGGAGAGAGAAATTACAACTTCACGATTGCATGGCCCCTAGTCTAGGTAAGAAATATAAAGAAGTCTTGTTTTATTGATTTTAAAATTATTAAAGATTTTTTATTCATTTAAACGGAACTTGCGTGGTAATATATATGGGCACCTTTATTAAAAGAATTCTGCTGGTTTGCTCCCAGCAGAAGTACAAACCGAAATTAAATTATATATATGGAAACAAGAAATGAAAGGTCCCAAATTAATGTTTTGTATTGTTCAGTATTATATTCAAAAGTCACTCTAATAGCAGCACCTCGGAGAACCACGGAACAAGGAACACGGTGTGAGGCTGAGAGAGAGGACTAGGACCAGGACCTACAGTGAGTTATTTTGTTGTTGTTTACAGATCATAGTTTTTGCTCTGACTATCTCTTGACATCCAAAAACGTAGTTTACATCATAGTTTCATAGAAAATTTATCATAACATAAATTACTACAACAGTGCATGCGTAAGTGGTTAGATATAAATATTATTAAAGTGTAATAAAATGATTAAAAATAAACAGAAATTTAATTTTTGTTCATTTTTTTATTACTTTTATATCTTGCATTAGAATGATTACTATATGAAATAAAACCCATTGGTGCGTTCTCCGTAAAGCAATAGTAAGTTTATTAAATTACCTATTAAAATCGAAATCTATTAAATATTAAATTTGCGTTTGGGCTGTTTTATATATTTCTGTGCCCGAAACTAAAATTTATAACCGGCTTAATGTTTTCATTCAAAGATTTGGAATGACGTTATGAATTTTGGATATCGTTTACACCGGTATTACAAACATTATATTGTTTAAGAAAACCATTTTCCTACTTATCACTAACAGCCTAAATATTTCCGGTATTTTGTAGTTTGCTAAATACTAACAGTGAGTTCAAATTAGTGTATATTAACTGACTGACATTATAACACGTAATCCTAACTATGTTTAAATGCCCTAATGCAATATCTCATATTACTGTGAACAGTTTAGTAAACAATAAGTTAACCCATTCTGTTTGGTATAAACTCTTTCTACACGAAATAAAAACCAGTCAATCCAGTTAGCAATTCCGTACTGGACGCCATTGCTATTTTCAGATACTTACGTTTTTTCGTTTGAATTACATTGTAATTTATTTTTCATGACAAGTAATTTGCATTATACAACAGTATTATGGAATGTCACAATATTAATTATATCATATTAATGCAAAAGGTGTACTTGCACATCTATTGGGCACATGCTGCAGGAAGATTTACCAGAATGTGCCTAGTAGACACCTTCTACCATAGCTGAGTAATTCTGTATCAGCTTATCAACTCCAGGGCTCGAGTTCGAGTGCTTTTTCGCGCACGCTGTTTTCGCAAAGCAACAATAATCTTAACCTAGTCTGAAGTATAATCATTCATAAAAAACTTCTTCTTTAGCATTTGAATTTAAATAGGGGTTTCAATAAAAATTAGAAATCGATGCAAGATTTTACTTTTTGTTGAATGTCTTCGATATTTTTATAGTTCAGGAATTATAACGGTTCAGATAATTGAATCAATCAACATTTAAGACCTGTTACGTTTAAGCTGAAGGCTACTAAAATTATTGCTTTACAAAATCTGAATACGTATGTTACGAGTTATCTCTCATACTAAATGGAATTTTATATAAAAACAATCTGAAAGTCACAGCAGTTTTAAGCATGTATATTTAGAGAGCCTAAGATAAATTTTGTTCCTAAGATCTTGTTTTACCAAGAAAGTGTTATTTAGTTTCTCTGAAGATGTTTAATCATTTCCCCTGAAAAACTATAAAGGATTCATGTAATGTATCTGCTAGCTCTAATACAGTAATATTTATGTATAAATTTACTTTCCCCAGAGAGTTCCCTTCTAATTGGTTTATACCATCCGGTTGAACTCACACTGGGTACAGGACAAACCGATCTGTGCTACATTATGGATGTCCAGGAGCGGCACATCACTAACCGCAAATTTCAAAATTCTGGGGCGCTAGTGTTCGTTCCCAAAGAGCCAATGGATCTTGCCAACCTAGACAAGGGTGTGCCACCCATTACCTTATTTGAATGGAGAGGCTGGCTCATAGCTGACTTTCCCTTCTCACGCTGACACCTCTAGGGGCTGGATACATTTCACAAAATTTAGTCTCTTGAATGGTGAGGCACTTATGGAAATCAGGTTTTGTCAAGGTCAGAAATTAATTATAAAGTTCGGGTAATAGACTTTTTATTGAAATATGCTTCCCGGCCTACTTATGCATGCCTATATATCTTCTTAAACGAGAAACTTCGGTAAATTAGTTTTTAAACCAGAGCCAGAATATTTTTTAAACCAGACATTCCAAGTTCTGGAATTCTAGGTTTGTAGAAGTCTCATACAAGTATCATCTTATTATCACGTAACATAAAACATTATTTTAACTCATAGTTGTTAAATGTTGGTGACAACCGTATCAACAACAGATTCTTCATTAAATAACTATCCGTACGTTAACATATTTTTACTTGCATAAAAGTGAAAATTATAAATACTTAATCCTAATGTGAGTTACCTTATAAACATGTTTTAAATGATAGACTAATTTAACGTTTTTAACATCCGTATAAACATAAAGTAATTACATTTTTTATTCTTTTAATATGAATGGAAAGTTATTTTCACTATACAAGTTTAACCTGAGTTATGTGCGCTTTACTATCAATCTATAAGTTTCAGAATCGTAATATACAGTTTCTGAATAAATTTTGGAATATTCTTTGTTAAATTTTTATAATATTTCATAGTTGTTATATGTATTATGTAGTTCTGTTGTAATAATTGGTATTTAGTTTTTATTAAGTGCATGTTTTAGAGTAAGGGTGCATGGAATGGACACACAACAAGAATGTTGTAGTTCCAGACTCATACGTGTCAACGCTTTGGCTTTTTAATATTTTATTTACCTAAATAAGTATGAATTGATTTGGTCATTTACCTGAAGAATAGATCAGATTGTAGATTATGAATGTATGTAGATTGATTTTATTGTGTCACTGAGCGATGGAAAATGTCCGGAATAATCCTGTTTCCTTCAAAAATGTTACTTGTAATTCGTTAAAAAACGCTAGGAATAATTATTAGGGGACATTTAAAAGTGCATTATATGGCAGACTACTTGAATCTGATATGATGTTATGCAGGTTTTGTAGATGTAGCTGTATAGTAACATGCCATGTCAAACGTGCATGTGGTTTTGGATTTCGAAACAAGCATGATATAAATATGTTTATTGATGTATTTGTGACTAGAGAATTTACGACTATGTTGTACGGGAATTTGCTTGCCTTTAAGTAATAGACGCAGCGTAAGAAATGACTGCACAGTTGAAAATTAAAAGACAATAGGGAAACAGCTGAAACATACCCAACAGTACAATATATACAAATTACTTATGTCCATAGAAACAAAAAGATACAGGATTTGTTCAGTCATTCTTCTATAGCTCAGTTTATGTTGAAAATTGTTCTATTTCGAGCACGTCCGGGAAACTCCTGCAGGATACAATGGCCAGGACCAGGACCAGAACTTACAGATGAGTAATTTTTTTTTATTTTCTTAGAAATCACAGCATCTCCTGCTCCTCAATCTCACACTACCAAACAGTTTACATATCCTAGTTTTTAGTGACAGAAAACCGGAACAATTGCATTGACAACACTATTACTAAATAACAACATTGAAATACATGTTAATCATTTCATTAAGTTGATATCTAGATTTAATAAGGTTGTCATAGCTTTGTTTGGGAACTGCAAATGTTGTGTTTTAGGCTATTTATAATCCGCTCTGTACCCGAAGAATACAGGGAGAATCGTTTTTTAATATAAGATAAACAAAATTTTGACGCATGGTGAAATTGGACCTGTTTTTAAATATTTGATGAAAAATCAATACGTATATAAGAGAACTTTCTTACTTAAGTCAAACCGACTTCTTTCTGACGTATTATCATGGAATAAATATTATAATTTAAGTACAATAAGTGTATGCTAGCTGAATAATAATAACAGTGATCGACTATATAATGTTACACTGTTTCAATTAAAATATTTAAAAAAGCAGTATAGGGTACTTTTTAAAAGAAAAATATACTATATTATTCATACTATATCTTTTATCTTTATGAATAAGCTACTGAATCGTACACTAGAACTCTCTCCTGTCGAGGGTTTAATCACTCACTTTCTTATTGGACTCCACTATAATAGCTTTCATAAATAACAAATTTACGCATTACATTTACTATAATACCTGCAACTTCTCATCTATTGGGTACACGCTAAATAAATATTACTAGAATGTGCCTGGTAGACATATTCTACTGTCTTGGTAGTATGTGCTACTGACTCAGCTATACGACGCCGCGACGTAAAGGGTCAGAGTTTGAGTTCCGAATCGGACGCGCTATTCCCTAACAATAATTTTAATATACACGGGTGCTATTTATGAATGAAAAATTCTATATTCTGACTCAACCGCGTTTATAAATAAACTAGTGAAATATTTGTATAGTAATTATATTTTCATATTGTAATTAAATGTTGACGTAACTTCAATAGTATACCGTATTGTAGACTACTTGATTTAAATATTCCAAATAAAAGAACTTAATTGAATTGGTTTCTTAATACAAAGAGACAATGCATTTACTGAAAGACTTTTACGTCCTGTGCAGATATGGCAGATGCCTCTTTAAGCACAAAATCAAGTATATAACAGGTTATTTTTAAAAACTTCTATAATATGTTTATAGTGATACTGAGCAAAATACCTTCTATATTTCAATATAAAACATAATTTGTTTGACGTAACTTGCGCAGCAAAAATAAAATCATAATTCATTAAAGTACAAGAGAGTAATCAAAGTAAACTATGCAAATAATATGGAAAGTTAATTAATCTAGTGTGACTACACTATTAGTGTTATGGTAGTGGTTTGAACATTGCAGAATGGTTATAAAATTAGTTATAGCTTTCATTTTATTAGTCGTATACAGGAGTTATTAATTACAAAAAAAATCACAGTAAAATATTGGAAAAGTCTGTGAAAGGTATTTTAAATTTAATTTCACAAACTTTTTAAAAATAATTCATTGTTTTAAATTAACTTATAAAAATAGTATTTGCCTTCCTCTAAGGAATTAAATAATTGCAGTTTCAATCTACAGTGAAACAGTTTCTATTTAGTTATAATGCGTTGAAAATTAACAGGGTTTTTATAATGAGGAAGATTATCTTGATCAACGAATAACTTTTGTATATTTTGTGAAGTAAAAAGAACTTGAGATTTAAGTTTATAAATCCTTTCAGTACTCTAAGTGTACAGAAGAATCAGTTTACAATTATTTCCAACACATCGTCCAACCTACATAATATCCGTTCATACATATCTGAAAAAAAGTGAAAAGAATAATTGAGGAATATTTTCGTATATTTTGCGATCTAAAAAAGAACGTGAGATTTATGTTTATAAATCCTCTCAGTACTCAAGGTATACAGAAAGAATCAGTTCACAATCATTTTCAACAGATCGTCAAGCTATATCCTATTTTTTCATATATATTTGATAAAAAGTGTAAAGATTATTTGAAGGTTTATTTTCGTATATATTGAGAACTAAAATTAGAACTTGAAATTTGTGTTTTTAAATCCTTTCAGTACTATAAGTGTACAGAAAGAATCAGTTTACAATCAATTTCGACACATAAACAAAGCTATATATTATCCATTCATAAATATCTGATAAAGAGTGTAAAGATTACTTGGAGAATTATTTACTTAAATATGTCTTAGAGATATCACTCAGGCATTTAATAACAGTGCGATGTTAAACATGATTTGAAATAAGCGAATCCTAGTTGACTTATTAATAAAATTCATATCTTAATAACATTTAATTGTTTACACTGAATAAAATAATAACTATACTATACAGATTTGAGTAGAAATATGGTCTGTAATTGTTGATTTAACCAATTTGTTTCTGAAACCATCGGAGGTTAAGTGGTAGAGAGGACTTTTAAGTCCTAACTTCGCCTCTGTAAATAAAGACATTTTTCATTTCATTTCATTTCATTTCAGAGCTCTGAAGATAACCTTCACAGAAATTCAGAATTAAATTTATATTCTTCTCTTTGTTTCCAGTCATAGTCCAAACATTTTTTTTTTCATTTTGTGACACATCTTGTAGTTATTAAACATTTAGTTTTGAAAGCAGTATAGTTTTAATAAAAATTATTTATCTTTAAAAAACTCCTTTTTAAAATAAATATAAAACGTAACTGAGAGTAACTTTGTTCCTATTAGTTAACAATAAAATAGATAATAATCAATTTATTTTAAAATATTAATCGGAACTGAACTACTCTATAGGTTATTACTTATTTTAAGAATTACTTAATGTCAGATAACTACGTACAATGCTGCTAAATTACGAGTACATAACAAAAAGCATGTATTACTAAGTCCCTTATAGAGAGGTTGACGCTAAACTTCTAGTCGAAACGTTAAGAGCCTCTTTGGGCGTAACAGGTTGCATGAACAAAATGAAATCGCTACCAATGACTTCATGGAAACATAGCAGTAATATAAAGTAAATTGGGAGATTTATATTTTTAAGTTAAGAACTTTTAATAATTATACAAGAGGTGGAATTGATTTTTTTTAGTTTTAAAAGCTTAACCGTGTTAAGATCAACAACGTTTTTATCTGTCGATATCTTTTTCACCATTTACGAAAATAATATATTTGATCTTAATTAAGATAATTGTGTATTCCTGAGAATATGGAATTAAAAATGTTTCATAATAATCTCAACCTGGTTTGTGTACATTTTCTTGTATAATATTACAACTCGCCCCAGGCCTCATGGAGGTATTTGGTGATTGGTTAAATAAGGAAATGTTGTTTTCAAATTTTGTGTTAAGTTTTATCCTTTTGGTTAAATTCAGAAATGAAGTTTCCAAATGTCATGTTCACAGTTGTATCCATTCTCGAGAATCATGCGGGTCCTAACTGTTCTCTACCGCTCAGCCTAATTATATGTGTTGTATAAAAATATTCAATATATTTTGTAAAAAAATTAAGTAATGTTAGCAAAAGTATTTTACAAGAAGAATTTAGGAGTAACTAAATTCCGAGGTTAGGTTTTCCAGGGAATGAAAAGTAAACCGTAGTTACTAATAACGTTTCAAAAATAAAACTGTATTTGCCCGTTAGTTTATCAACGATTTAAAACGCTAGCATGGCTTATAAAGTCGCCATGGAGAGGCCGGCAAACACGGAGACCAAATATTTACATATTTATAGGAAACTTAATTACATTGACGACTACTTTTGTTTGGGCAGGCCCCCCTTGCCTACTGACAGTGTCAGTCATGACGGGGAATTTTATTTAAGCAGGGCTCTTAGCCTAATGCCATAGTAAATATCGACGGGGAGTTTTGTTCTAGCAGGACCCCTAGTCTACTGTTATAGTCAATCTCTACGGGGAGTTTCGTTCTAGCAGGCTCCCTAGCCTACTGCTATAGTCAATCTCAACGGGGAGTTTTGTTCTAGCAGGCTCCCTAGCCTACTGCTATAGTCAATCTTAACGGGGAGTTTTGTTCTAGCAGGACCCCTAGTCTACTGTTATAGTCAATCTCAACGGGGAGTTTTGTTCTAGCAGGCTCCCTAGCCTACTGCTATAGTCAACCTCGACGGGGAGTTTTTTTTCTAGCAGGTCCACTAGCCTACTACCCGTGTCCATCTTGTTTGCTGAAGAAGTTCGCCGTACACGATGTTCCTCGCGTAGACGACGTCATCGGATAACCTATAAGGATGGACAAGGACCACGATGTCTACTGGGCGTCAAACTCCACTGTGCAGGGCGTACAGCTGGCCGTGGGTAAAACAGTCAGTGCGAAGGCCGACTCCGACAAGATCGATTGTCTGACCTTGGCTCTTGTGACCGGTCATCGAGCATGCCAGATCAGTGGACTGACGTCACCGTACAGGTGACGGCAAAATTTATTGGAGAATACTCCAATATTTAGATTTAACTTTATGGACAACGCCCTCAAGTTGGAGAGTTAAAATAAACTTATTGCCATACAACCTGTAACTATTGACTGCTATGGTTGTATTATTTTTTTATTAGTTTTTTTATAAACATGTTAAAAATTTACTCATTTATACTAACTTTCTTCAGTATGTTTATTTAGACAGCTTAACAATAAGTTATACTCCTAAGATCTTATTTTTCCAAGAAACTGGTGTTTAGTTTTTCTGAAGTTTCCACTGATTCATGTACGATGGAGAATAAAAAAGAACTCCTGCTAAGTACAGTATTTATTCTGTACCTTCTCAAAACTATCAGGTATCTATACTTTAGTAATCTTCATGTAAACATTTACTTACACCCGTAAATGTAGATTAAAACCTAAAAAAATCTACTTTCTATGTTTTTAAATCTTAATCCAGCTACTCCAAAAACACTTAATGATCTACATTAGTCCTACTTAATTGATCTTATATGTGAATTTGGATTATATAAGAATGAAATATTATAAGCGAAAATAAACTTTTAATGTAATTATACGAATATCAACTTTCTGTTATATAGTAAAAAGGGATTATGTTCCTCTGCTTTAGATATATTAGTTCATTTGGTAGTCAGGTAATAAAAGAATCTCATAATGATAGTTAAATGTTTACAATGCTGTGAGCCGGGGCTCAGTTTGGACAATTTATTTTTGTCTATTATTTTTCCCACCTCGGCCACTCTTGTCAGTCGGTGGGGGAGTCACTCCGTCAGAGTATTGATTTTCTGCCTGGTTGGACTGATTGGTTGAGGTCAGCTGGTTGACCTTGACTAGTTTACCGACCAGCTGTTCACCGGCACCGGCACCGGCACCGGCTACTGTTCGGAGCGGTCAGACACGTTCGGAGAAGCTACTGCGTTGCTGTCTGTTCACTGCTCGTCCCGTTCCACATGGCTGGCTAATTCACCGACTTTCGGCAGGTAATTGTCTTTTTCACTCTCTTTACTTAATTAGTTGGCGGTTTTTCTCTCCCACCCAGACACATATTTTCGTTGATTAGTTATAAGTAGTTTATATATATTATTTTGTAACTTGTGTTCCTCGTGTACGTGTTCGTGTCGCAAGGTGTTCTATCCTGTCTTTCGTACCGTACGTTCTAAATTTGTTAATTTTATTTACTATGCTAGTTAAGTTTTTTTATCTTTCGCTCTTGTGCTTTCTAACTGATCCGTTCGGCGAACGGAAATTATTTATTCCGTGTACACACCTTGTTTTTATTTAGTGTAAGCGAGACGGTACAGACTTTGCAAATTTTTGTTACCTCGTGTTTTGTGTTGCGTGCAAAATTGGGTGGCAACATTCATGATTTCAATTTTATTATTTAATTATTGCCTTTATAGTAGCGTGAAATGATTAGAATTTAATTATTGTTATTTGGGAAATAATGTATTGTTATTATTTGTAATTTATATAATTATTATTAGGCCTACCTTACAATTAATATTTAATAGCAAAATGTAAATTATTATAATATTATAATAGAATGATTAAAATCCAGCGAATTTTAGTTACAAGTAATTGTTATCACGCTTAATCATTTAGTATGGCTGTTCTAGCCTATAAGTAAATGTTTATATATTTGAAAATTTGTTTTGTTTGTAATATTTAATATTGTCACCAAGTAGTGTATCTTTTAATACTTGGTGTCTTGAGGTATTTTTGGGAAATAGTCTTCTGATACTTAAAAGGTACTGTTAGTTACAGATTGTTATTTTTTTTAATTGTTAAATTTAAATATTTTATTATACTTTGTGGCAAACATAATTAAGTTTTTATTATTTCTCGGGTTGTAGTAAAGTTGTTCTGAATATCTACTGGTTATGTTGGGATTCTATAGGGTCCCCGTGAGTGCCGTCAGCGGGACTGGTGCGGCGAGTCTGCCCGAACAACTGAAAAATTGAATGCCCGCGCCCTGCCAGCGCTATTGGACCGGCATCCAACCGGAGTGTAGTGCTCCCATTCATTTCTTCTGGAACAAGGTTGGATTAAAAATTTTTTTTTACTTCTTATACTGAACTTGCGAGGACTGGGGTGCAGGGAGCGCTGCCAGATGTTAGATCTGGAGGAGGGCCAGTATATTAGCCAGTATTATTTAGTTTAGTTACATGAACTGAAGGGGAGGATTTCATATTTAATTCGGATTCGTGGAGGCAACTAAGCCCCGCCTCCTTCGAAAATTGGCTTTAAATATTTTTTTTTTAATTTTCGGCTACCAACTTGAAACCAAATAATTTTTTAAAAATAGTGGGCCTAGAAATTCTACAACCTTTTCCCTCCCCTCAGTTCATAAAAATTACCAGTTAAAATTTTGCTACTGCCGTACCTGATATTATGTTATTTAGTATATTATATTATTTATTTATTATGTTATTGTTTCTATTTATTATTTTATTGTCTTTATTGGAATTCTATTGATTGTTGTTATTTAGTTATTAAGTTACGCGGTGCACCGTGGTGCTGAAGTAATTGTATTTTGCATGGAAATGTTTGCCACCTATTAATTATATATCATTTACTCGAATTCTTGTCTCTCTTTGTCTCTCTTCCCACTAGTGGCATGTGATTGTTTTTTTTATGATTTGCTCCGAGTTTGGGAGGGGCACGCTTCCGAGGCCTCCTGTCTTTTTCGCTAACTCGGAACAAAATGGTAGCAGAGCGTGGTTACGTGTTTTTACCCTCTGCGGGCCCGGGGTTTTTGTTTTGCCACTGGTGGTGAGAGGCACGAGTTGAAGTTGTTAGTTGACTTCCTGTGCCTCTGCCGTCTCGCTGTGCTATTTTTTCGCCGATCGACAGGAAGTGTGTGAACTTGTTTATTTATTTTCTGATTATTGTTACTTGTGTGTTTTTCTTATACATTGTCATCGTTGTTTTTTTTCTGGTTTTGTTCTGGTACGGCGTAGTGTTTTGTTGTGATATTTTGGATTCGCTGCCGTGTTTCGTGGACGGCAGGAATTCTGGGGACCCTGCTGAGAGTGTTGTCTCACTAAGTTATTCTCTTGTCGCCTTACTAATTTTGATTTGTTAGTTGTTGACTTCGAGTCAGTGTGTGTTACTTGTTAGTCTGTGTCATTTATTTATTTATCATGCCTGTCTCTCTGGTGCCTGAATACTTGTTGAAGGAGGATCTCCATTTTGAGTTGTTGGCTCGTGGGCTTACTCCGGGTTCCGACTGCGAGTCCATGCGGAAGCAACTGCGTGATAATATGGAAACTGGACACGACCTGGCCTAGAGATTTGACGTTCCAGAAGCAGAGGCCTATTTTGGAGGCTAAGTTGGAGACGTTTGAGAATAGTCAGGAGGACTGGTTGGAGTCGCCGCCTACTGGCCGAGAGAGGGCTAGGTATTTGTCCCGGCTTACCCATCTACATATGAGGCTGTCGCTACTTAGAGCCAAGCTTACCAGTTCTGGTGATAAGGAGTGGTTGGAGGAACGCGTCACCTTGGTTGACGGCCTGCTGACTGTACTCGAGAGGGACGAGGGGGCAAATTCTCCTGAATAAACTTTGTCTGCGATTGACTCTGCTGCGGCTGTTAAGGGTGAATGCCGGATCCCTGGGTCAGTTGTTGCTGATTTTGATGTGGGCGTGGCGTCGGGGGTGTCTGGTGTGGACGGGGCCCGGGGGCCTGTGACCCAAATGCCTGCTGGATCTGGGGGACTGGGGACTGTGGTGACGGGATCCTTTGTTCAGTATCACAAGCTTCCGAACCCACTTACCCCGTTGCTGCAGCGACTACCAACGGTGGATGGTCTAGATACTGAAGCCTTGCTGCGGTTTCTTTCTGAGATCCTGCGACTGCATGACTTGCCTGGTCTTCAGGGAGCGAGCTTCCTGCATGTCATCTCTCCGTTTTGTAGGCCACCTTTGGGTGACTGTCTGGTTAGAGTTCTCCAGAGGGGTGGTACCCTGGATGATTTTCATAGGGAGGCATTGGATTTCTTTGTTCCTGGTCAGTTGAGGGAACGTCTCCGTGTGGAGAAATTTCTTTAGGCCTCAGGGCAACGGAGAGAGTTTGGCTAAGTTTGTGGCCGAGGTGAGGGACACTGATAGGGTGTTAAGGCTCAATATCCCCGAAAGTACTGTGGTCACCACCATTCTTGAGGGTCTCAATCCTGAAGAGAGGTCCCGTCTAGTTTTTGCTGGTCGCCCTTCCACCTTTTCTGAACTGGACCGTCTGTGCATTGCTTCGCGCAGCGTGCAGTTTGCTGACCGGCAGAGGGCGGAGAGGAACAATCATCGTTCCATCCAGCCCTCCAGGGCTGTCACGGCCGTACAGAATCCCGTGGATGGGCCACATCACTCTGGTGGGCTTCATCCACCCATCTGCTATGCCTGTGGTGAACGAGGTCATACTCGTCGGGAGTGTCCTAGGAGATATCGCACTGGTCCAAAAAACTAGATCAAAGGGGGGTTTTCTCTGAAGTTCCCCCGAGGTCTAAGAAAAAATTTCAAAAAAATAGTACCTGTGCGAAAAATTTGATTAATAGTTTGGACACTATGAGCCTAGCAGAAAAGGGAAACCTACGGCTTAGGACAGCATCTTCGGTGTGCCCTTATATCAATATCTTAGTGGGAGACTCAGTGCATAAGGCCCTAGTTGATTCCGGGTCAGCCTGTAGCCTCATCTCTTCCCGTCTTTTTGAAGCCATTTCAAGGTTAGGTTTGGTGAAGCACACCGAGGAGTCTTCTTTAACTTGCTGGACTGCTTCTAATTCCCCTCTTCCAATTTCGAAGAAGGCTTCAATCAAGTTTAAGGTTGAATATTTTTCATGGGTGTGGAGCTTCCTTGTGGCCCAGGACCTGAGTATGGATTGTATTTTGGGGGCGGATTTTATTCAAAAGACTGGTTTGGTGCTGGATCTTCAGGCGGGCCAGTCTTATTTCAAATTCAATCGGCGAGTGTCAGTCCCCTTTTCTGATAAATGCAAATCGACGCCGCAGGTTGTGGAGGTGGAGTGTGAGGAAGGTTCTGCCCCTGGGGACCCGTTCGGTCACTTGGATGAGAAGCAAGCTGGGGTTCTCCGTGAGCTTTGCTCAAGATTTCCGGAGGTCCTCACACCCAAGCTCGGTTCTACCCATCTCATTGAATATGAAATTCGTCTGACTGACACTCAGCCAGTACGCTCCCACCCATACAAGTTGGCTCCTCCAAAGATGGAGGTTATGCGTGGTATCATCAAGGATCTCTTGGATCAAGGAGTTATTGAGCCCTCAAACTCATCGTATGCCAGTCCAGCGTTCTTGGTTCCAAAGCCTAATGGAAAACATCGTATGGTGGTTGACCTAAGAAAACTTAATGCCAAAATTGAAATAGACTCAGTGCCTCTCCCCGATCTCCATTCTGCTTTTGATTGGTTCGGTAAGGCCAAATTTTTCACTATATTTGATTTGAACCAAGCATATCATCAGATTCCGTTGAAGAAGGAATCACGTCCTCTCACGGCCTTCTGTGTTCCGTGGAATTTGTATCAGTACCGATCTGTGCCTATGGGGCTAGCTGTGGGGGCCCAAACGTTAACTAGGTTGCTCGACTCCATCTTCCACGATGTGAAGTTCAGGTATGTCTTTAATTATCTTGATGACCTTCTGGTCTACAGTGAGTCTTTCACGGAACACGTTAAACATCTTGAGGAGGTCTTGGTTAGGTTGGGTAGGGCTGGCCTTACAGTCAATCCGGAGAAGGTGTCTTACGCCAAGTCTGAAATATCGTTTTCTTCTCGGTCACCTCGTGTCGTCTAGGGGTGTATCTATAGACCCTGCCAGGACCCAAGGCATTCGGGATTTCCCTCCTCCGAAGGATGCCAAGGGTGTTGCCAGATTCATAGGCATGGTTAATTTCTACCGTAGGTTTATTCCTGACTTTGCCGAGGTGGCCGCCCCTCTGAACGCCTTAAGAAGGAAAGACGCAAAGTTCGTTTGGGGTGAAGATCAAGAACGTGCTTTTCAACTGCTTAAGGAGGCAATTATCCAACCTCCTGTGCTGCGAATACCGGACTTTAGTAGGCCCTTCATCTTGCAGACTGACTCCTCATCCTGTGCTGTAGGAGCTGTGCTTTCTCAAGAATTCGACGGTGCTCGGCAACCTATAGCTTTTGCATCTAGGACTTTGACCCTTCAGGAAAAGAAATCTTCTATTTATGAGCTGGAGTGTCTGGCGGTCGTTTTCGGGCATGGATAAGTTTCGGAGGTTCCTAGAGCATTCCGAATTTCTGCTGGAAACTGACAATCAGGCTCTTTCCTGGCTATTGGGCCATCCTCGACAACTCGGGAAGATTGGTCGCTGGGTTGTCAAAATTGCGGCCTTTAAATTCAGGGTGCAGCACATTCGCGGCACCCAAAACGTCGTCGCCGATGCTCTTTCTAGAATGTATCATCTACCCAGCGATCCTGTTGATTCTCAAGCACCGTTGTGTGGGACTGTGATGTTGGATTTCCCTGCTGCCTTTGAGAGTTTTGGCTCTCACCAACTTCAAGACCCCGAGTTGTCAAACATCATTGGTGAGCTCCAGGAGGGAGAAGCCCACTCTCCTTACTTCTTGTCCAAGGGTGTCCTCTGCTGTCGTGCCCGACGCGGAGGTGGTCCCAAGATTGTTCTGCCGAGTGCCCTCATACCGATGGTCTTTTCCTACTTTCATGTTTCTCCCGTGGGCGGTCATTTAGGTATTCACAAGACCATCGCTAAAATCAGAGATAAGTTTATCTGGAAGAGTATGGACCGAGACATTGCTGGTAGAGTACGAGCTTGTCATCTTTGCTCGGTCAGTAAACCAGCACAAAATACCAAATTAGGACTTCTTTCCTCCGAGGTGGCGGAGCGGCCTCTTGAAAAGGTGTTCATTGACTATGTGGGACCCTTTCCCCGTAGCAAGTCAGGGAACACCTCCCTGCTTGTCGCTGTGGATGCTTTCTCTGAGTTTTGCTGGTTGATTCCTCTTAGGAGTGCCACGGCGTCGCTCACCGTCAAGGCACTCAAGTCCCGCCTTCTACAGAATTTTGGAGTGCCCGCCACCTTCGTCTCAGACAACGGCACACAATTCGTGTCGAGGGAGTTTCATCGCTTCTGTTTTGGGCATGGAATCAAACATGTTACGACATCTCCTTACTACCCCCAGCCTTCTCATGCTGAGCGGTTCAACCGCAATCTCAGAGCCGCCCTCATCGCTTATCACGCTGAGAAACAAAACTACCTGGGATGAAAACCTGAGCTGGCTTCAGTTAGCCTTCAATTCTGCTCTTCACGAAAGTCATGATTCCACGCCTTTCCAGGTCATGTTTAGTCGTCCTCCTTCTGATCCCTTGTCTAATCTCTGGAGTCTGGATAGTCTTCTACCAGTGCCTGGTACTCCCAATGTGAGTGACACTTGGGAAGCAGTCAGGGTTAAGCTCCTACAGTCTAGGGAAAGGGTGAGGAGAAAATTCAATAAGGGACGTATTGCTAACCCCTTCCAGGTGGGGGATCTTGTCTTTTGTAAGGCCCATCCGGTCAGTTCGGCCGTGGATAAACGGGCAGCCAAACTTTGCTATCGGTGGACAGGTCCTCACCGGATTCTTCGTTTTCTCTCCCCAGTTACTGCTGAGTTAGTTGATCCCGTATCGGGGAGGTTGTGGCGGAAGGCCCACGTTTCTCATCTGAAGGCCTTCCGTGGTGATACCTCTGGTCATGCTCTGGATACTGGTGCGGCTGCGGGGGTGTCCGGGGTCTGATCACCCCTGGTTTTCCCTGTGGTGTCGTTTTACTCTCTTTCTATTTTCTTCTTTCTCCAAGAGAGGCGCCTCTCAAAATTTCAGGAGGATCGTGTTTTGTCTGCCTCCTGCTCAGGACTTCGTTTCCTGTTAGGGTTCTCGACTTCCCGTTTCCTGTGCCAGAGCTTGTTGGTTCTTCTTTCAGTGGGGGAGAGGTTTTGTTTGGGGTTGCACCCTTTTTAGTGGGGGAGGTTGAGCCGGGGCTCAGTTTGGACAATTTATTTTTGTCTATTATTTTTCCCACCTCGGCCACTCTTGTCAGTCGGTGGGGGAGTCACTCCGTCAGAGTATTGATTTTCTGCCTGGTTGGACTGATTGGTTGAGGTCAGCTGGTTGACCTTGACTAGTTTACCGACCAGCTGTTCACCGGCACCGGCACCGGCACCGGCTACTGTTCGGAGCGGTCAGACACGTTCGGAGAAGCTACTGCGTTGCTGTCTGTTCACTGCTCGTCCCGTTCCACATGGCTGGCTAATTCACCGACTTTCGGCAGGTAATTGTCTTTTTCACTCTCTTTACTTAATTAGTTGGCGGTTTTTCTCTCCCACCCAGACACATATTTTCGTTGATTAGTTATAAGTAGTTTATATATATTATTTTGTAACTTGTGTTCCTCGTGTACGTGTTCGTGTCGCAAGGTGTTCTATCCTGTCTTTCGTACCGTACGTTCTAAATTTGTTAATTTTATTTACTATGCTAGTTAAGTTTTTTTATCTTTCGCTCTTGTGCTTTCTAACTGATCCGTTCGGCGAACGGAAATTATTTATTCCGTGTACACACCTTGTTTTTATTTAGTGTAAGCGAGACGGTACAGACTTTGCAAATTTTTGTTACCTCGTGTTTTGTGTTGCGTGCAAAATTGGGTGGCAACATTCATGATTTCAATTTTATTATTTAATTATTGCCTTTATAGTAGCGTGAAATGATTAGAATTTAATTATTGTTATTTGGGAAATAATGTATTGTTATTATTTGTAATTTATATAATTATTATTAGGCCTACCTTACAATTAATATTTAATAGCAAAATGTAAATTATTATAATATTATAATAGAATGATTAAAATCCAGCGAATTTTAGTTACAAGTAATTGTTATCACGCTTAATCATTTAGTATGGCTGTTCTAGCCTATAAGTAAATGTTTATATATTTGAAAATTTGTTTTGTTTGTAATATTTAATATTGTCACCAAGTAGTGTATCTTTTAATACTTGGTGTCTTGAGGTATTTTTGGGAAATAGTCTTCTGATACTTAAAAGGTACTGTTAGTTACAGATTGTTATTTTTTTTTAATTGTTAAATTTAAATATTTTATTATACTTTGTGGCAAACATAATTAAGTTTTTATTATTTCTCGGGTTGTAGTAAAGTTGTTCTGAATATCTACTGGTTATGTTGGGATTCTATAGGGTCCCCGTGAGTGCCGTCAGCGGGACTGGTGCGGCGAGTCTGCCCGAACAACTGAAAAATTGAATGCCCGCGCCCTGCCAGCGCTATTGGACCGGCATCCAACCGGAGTGTAGTGCTCCCATTCATTTCTTCTGGAACAAGGTTGGATTAAAAATTTTTTTTTACTTCTTATACTGAACTTGCGAGGACTGGGGTGCAGGGAGCGCTGCCAGATGTTAGATCTGGAGGAGGGCCAGTATATTAGCCAGTATTATTTAGTTTAGTTACATGAACTGAAGGGGAGGATTTCATATTTAATTCGGATTCGTGGAGGCAACTAAGCCCCGCCTCCTTCGAAAATTGGCTTTAAATATTTTTTTTTTTAATTTTCGGCTACCAACTTGAAACCAAATAATTTTTTAAAAATAGTGGGCCTAGAAATTCTACAACCTTTTCCCTCCCCTCAGTTCATAAAAATTACCAGTTAAAATTTTGCTACTGCCGTACCTGATATTATGTTATTTAGTATATTATATTATTTATTTATTATGTTATTGTTTCTATTTATTATTTTATTGTCTTTATTGGAATTCTATTGATTGTTGTTATTTAGTTATTAAGTTACGCGGTGCACCGTGGTGCTGAAGTAATTGTATTTTGCATGGAAATGTTTGCCACCTATTAATTATATATCATTTACTCGAATTCTTGTCTCTCTTTGTCTCTCTTCCCACTAGTGGCATGTGATTGTTTTTTTTATGATTTGCTCCGAGTTTGGGAGGGGCACGCTTCCGAGGCCTCCTGTCTTTTTCGCTAACTCGGAACAAAATGGTAGCAGAGCGTGGTTACGTGTTTTTACCCTCTGCGGGCCCGGGGTTTTTGTTTTGCCACTGGTGGTGAGAGGCACGAGTTGAAGTTGTTAGTTGACTTCCTGTGCCTCTGCCGTCTCGCTGTGCTATTTTTTCGCCGATCGACAGGAAGTGTGTGAACTTGTTTATTTATTTTCTGATTATTGTTACTTGTGTGTTTTTCTTATACATTGTCATCGTTGTTTTTTTTTCTGGTTTTGTTCTGGTACGGCGTAGTGTTTTGTTGTGATATTTTGGATTCGCTGCCGTGTTTCGTGGACGGCAGGAATTCTGGGGACCCTGCTGAGAGTGTTGTCTCACTAAGTTATTCTCTTGTCGCCTTACTAATTTTGATTTGTTAGTTGTTGACTTCGAGTCAGTGTGTGTTACTTGTTAGTCTGTGTCATTTATTTATTTATCATGCCTGTCTCTCTGGTGCCTGAATACTTGTTGAAGGAGGATCTCCATTTTGAGTTGTTGGCTCGTGGGCTTACTCCGGGTTCCGACTGCGAGTCCATGCGGAAGCAACTGCGTGATAATATGGAACTGGACACGACCTGGCCTAGAGATTTGACGTTCCAGAAGCAGAGGCCTATTTTGGAGGCTAAGTTGGAGACGTTTGAGAATAGTCAGGAGGACTGGTTGGAGTCGCCGCCTACTGGCCGAGAGAGGGCTAGGTATTTGTCCCGGCTTACCCATCTACATATGAGGCTGTCGCTACTTAGAGCCAAGCTTACCAGTTCTGGTGATAAGGAGTGGTTGGAGGAACGCGTCACCTTGGTTGACGGCCTGCTGACTGTACTCGAGAGGGACGAGGGGGCAAATTCTCCTGAATAAACTTTGTCTGCGATTGACTCTGCTGCGGCTGTTAAGGGTGAATGCCGGATCCCTGGGTCAGTTGTTGCTGATTTTGATGTGGGCGTGGCGTCGGGGGTGTCTGGTGTGGACGGGGCCCGGGGGCCTGTGACCCAAATGCCTGCTGGATCTGGGGGACTGGGGACTGTGGTGACGGGATCCTTTGTTCAGTATCACAAGCTTCCGAACCCACTTACCCCGTTGCTGCAGCGACTACCAACGGTGGATGGTCTAGATACTGAAGCCTTGCTGCGGTTTCTTTCTGAGATCCTGCGACTGCATGACTTGCCTGGTCTTCAGGGAGCGAGCTTCCTGCATGTCATCTCTCCGTTTTGTAGGCCACCTTTGGGTGACTGTCTGGTTAGAGTTCTCCAGAGGGGTGGTACCCTGGATGATTTTCATAGGGAGGCATTGGATTTCTTTGTTCCTGGTCAGTTGAGGGAACGTCTCCGTGTGGAGAAATTCTTTAGGCCTCAGGGCAACGGAGAGAGTTTGGCTAAGTTTGTGGCCGAGGTGAGGGACACTGATAGGGTGTTAAGGCTCAATATCCCCGAAAGTACTGTGGTCACCACCATTCTTGAGGGTC
The DNA here is from genome assembly GCF_021130785.1 of Homalodisca vitripennis. Lineage (NCBI taxonomy): Eukaryota > Metazoa > Arthropoda > Insecta > Hemiptera > Cicadellidae > Homalodisca > Homalodisca vitripennis. The sequence continues at coordinate 36,182 of NW_025777619.1, read as the reverse complement.
TCAATCCTGAAGAGAGGTCCCGTCTAGTTTTTGCTGGTCGCCCTTCCACCTTTTCTGAACTGGACCGTCTGTGCATTGCTTCGCGCAGCGTGCAGTTTGCTGACCGGCAGAGGGCGGAGAGGAACAATCATCGTTTCCATCCAGCCCTCCAGGGCTGTCACGGCCGTACAGAATCCCGTGGATGGGCCACATCACTCTGGTGGGCTTCATCCACCCATCTGCTATGCCTGTGGTGAACGAGGTCATACTCGTCGGGAGTGTCCTAGGAGATATCGCACTGGTCCAAAAAACTAGATCAAAGGGGGGTTTTCTCTGAAGTTCCCCCGAGGTCTAAGAAAAAATTTCAAAAAAATAGTACCTGTGCGAAAAATTTGATTAATAGTTTTGGACACTATGAGCCTAGCAGAAAAGGGAAACCTACGGCTTAGGACAGCATCTTCGGTGTGCCCTTATATCAATATCTTAGTGGGAGACTCAGTGCATAAGGCCCTAGTTGATTCCGGGTCAGCCTGTAGCCTCATCTCTTCCCGTCTTTTTGAAGCCATTTCAAGGTTAGGTTTGGTGAAGCACACCGAGGAGTCTTCTTTAACTTGCTGGACTGCTTCTAATTCCCCTCTTCCAATTTCGAAGAAGGCTTCAATCAAGTTTAAGGTTGAATATTTTTCATGGGTGTGGAGCTTCCTTGTGGCCCAGGACCTGAGTATGGATTGTATTTTGGGGGCGGATTTTATTCAAAAGACTGGTTTGGTGCTGGATCTTCAGGCGGGCCAGTCTTATTTCAAATTCAATCGGCGAGTGTCAGTCCCCTTTTCTGATAAATGCAAATCGACGCCGCAGGTTGTGGAGGTGGAGTGTGAGGAAGGTTCTGCCCCTGGGGACCCGTTCGGTCACTTGGATGAGAAGCAAGCTGGGGTTCTCCGTGAGCTTTGCTCAAGATTTCCGGAGGTCCTCACACCCAAGCTCGGTTCTACCCATCTCATTGAATATGAAATTCGTCTGACTGACACTCAGCCAGTACGCTCCCACCCATACAAGTTGGCTCCTCCAAAGATGGAGGTTATGCGTGGTATCATCAAGGATCTCTTGGATCAAGGAGTTATTGAGCCCTCAAACTCATCGTATGCCAGTCCAGCGTTCTTGGTTCCAAAGCCTAATGGAAAACATCGTATGGTGGTTGACCTAAGAAAACTTAATGCCAAAATTGAAATAGACTCAGTGCCTCTCCCCGATCTCCATTCTGCTTTTGATTGGTTCGGTAAGGCCAAATTTTTCACTATATTTGATTTGAACCAAGCATATCATCAGATTCCGTTGAAGAAGGAATCACGTCCTCTCACGGCCTTCTGTGTTCCGTGGAATTTGTATCAGTACCGATCTGTGCCTATGGGGCTAGCTGTGGGGGCCCAAACGTTAACTAGGTTGCTCGACTCCATCTTCCACGATGTGAAGTTCAGGTATGTCTTTAATTATCTTGATGACCTTCTGGTCTACAGTGAGTCTTTCACGGAACACGTTAAACATCTTGAGGAGGTCTTGGTTAGGTTGGGTAGGGCTGGCCTTACAGTCAATCCGGAGAAGGTGTCTTACGCCAAGTCTGAAATATCGTTTCTTCTCGGTCACCTCGTGTCGTCTAGGGGTGTATCTATAGACCCTGCCAGGACCCAAGGCATTCGGGATTTCCCTCCTCCGAAGGATGCCAAGGGTGTTGCCAGATTCATAGGCATGGTTAATTTCTACCGTAGGTTTATTCCTGACTTTGCCGAGGTGGCCGCCCCTCTGAACGCCTTAAGAAGGAAAGACGCAAAGTTCGTTTGGGGTGAAGATCAAGAACGTGCTTTTCAACTGCTTAAGGAGGCAATTATCCAACCTCCTGTGCTGCGAATACCGGATTTTAGTAGGCCCTTCATCTTGCAGACTGACTCCTCATCCTGTGCTGTAGGAGCTGTGCTTTCTCAAGAATTCGACGGTGCTCGGCAACCTATAGCTTTTGCATCTAGGACTTTGACCCTTCAGGAAAAGAAATCTTCTATTTATGAGCTGGAGTGTCTGGCGGTCGTTTTCGGCATGGATAAGTTTCGGAGGTTCCTAGAGCATTCCGAATTTCTGCTGGAAACTGACAATCAGGCTCTTTCCTGGCTATTGGGCCATCCTCGACAACTCGGGAAGATTGGTCGCTGGGTTGTCAAAATTGCGGCCTTTAAATTCAGGGTGCAGCACATTCGCGGCACCCAAAACGTCGTCGCCGATGCTCTTTCTAGAATGTATCATCTACCCAGCGATCCTGTTGATTCTCAAGCACCGTTGTGTGGGACTGTGATGTTGGATTTCCCTGCTGCCTTTGAGAGTTTTGGCTCTCACCAACTTCAAGACCCCGAGTTGTCAAACATCATTGGTGAGCTCCAGGAGGGAGAAGCCCACTCTCCTTACTTCTTGTCCAAGGGTGTCCTCTGCTGTCGTGCCCGACGCGGAGGTGGTCCCAAGATTGTTCTGCCGAGTGCCCTCATACCGATGGTCTTTTCCTACTTTCATGTTTCTCTCTCCCCGTGGGCGGTCATTTAGGTATTCACAAGACCATCGCTAAAATCAGAGATAAGTTTATCTGGAAGAGTATGGACCGAGACATTGCTGGTAGAGTACGAGCTTGTCATCTTTGCTCGGTCAGTAAACCAGCACAAAATACCAAATTAGGACTTCTTTCCTCCGAGGTGGCGGAGCGGCCTCTTGAAAAGGTGTTCATTGACTATGTGGGACCCTTTCCCCGTAGCAAGTCAGGGAACACCTCCCTGCTTGTCGCTGTGGATGCTTTCTCTGAGTTTTGCTGGTTGATTCCTCTTAGGAGTGCCACGGCGTCGCTCACCGTCAAGGCACTCAAGTCCCGCCTTCTACAGAATTTTGGAGTGCCCGCCACCTTCGTCTCAGACAACGGCACACAATTCGTGTCGAGGGAGTTTCATCGCTTCTGTTTTTGGGCATGGAATCAAACATGTTACGACATCTCCTTACTACCCCCAGCCTTCTCATGCTGAGCGGTTCAACCGCAATCTCAGAGCCGCCCTCATCGCTTATCACGCTGAGAAACAAACTACCTGGGATGAAAACCTGAGCTGGCTTCAGTTAGCCTTCAATTCTGCTCTTCACGAAAGTCATGATTCCACGCCTTTCCAGGTCATGTTTAGTCGTCCTCCTTCTGATCCCTTGTCTAATCTCTGGAGTCTGGATAGTCTTCTACCAGTGCCTGGTACTCCCAATGTGAGTGACACTTGGGAAGCAGTCAGGGTTAAGCTCCTACAGTCTAGGGAAAGGGTGAGGAGAAAATTCAATAAGGGACGTATTGCTAACCCCTTCCAGGTGGGGGATCTTGTCTTTTGTAAGGCCCATCCGGTCAGTTCGGCCGTGGATAAACGGGCAGCCAAACTTTGCTATCGGTGGACAGGTCCTCACCGGATTCTTCGTTTTCTCTCCCCAGTTACTGCTGAGTTAGTTGATCCCGTATCGGGGAGGTTGTTGTGGCGGAAGGCCCACGTTTCTCATCTGAAGGCCTTCCGTGGTGATACCTCTGGTCATGCTCTGGATACTGGTGCGGCTGCGGGGGTGTCCGGGGTCTGATCACCCCTGGTTTTCCCTGTGGTGTCGTTTTACTCTCTTTCTATTTTCTTCTTTCTCCAAGAGAGGCGCCTCTCAAAATTTCAGGAGGATCGTGTTTTGTCTGCCTCCTGCTCAGGACTTCGTTTCCTGTTAGGGTTCTCGACTTCCCGTTTCCTGTGCCAGAGCTTGTTGGTTCTTCTTTCAGTGGGGGAGAGGTTTTGTTTGGGGTTGCACCCTTTTTAGTGGGGGAGGTTGAGCCGGGGCTCAGTTTGGACAATTTATTTTTGTCTATTATTTTTCCCACCTCGGCCACTCTTGTCAGTCGGTGGGGGAGTCACTCCGTCAGAGTATTGATTTTCTGCCTGGTTGGACTGATTGGTTGAGGTCAGCTGGTTGACCTTGACTAGTTTACCGACCAGCTGTTCACCGGCACCGGCACCGGCACCGGCTACTGTTCGGAGCGGTCAGACACGTTCGGAGAAGCTACTGCGTTGCTGTCTGTTCACTGCTCGTCCCGTTCCACATGGCTGGCTAATTCACCGACTTTCGGCAGGTAATTGTCTTTTTCACTCTCTTTACTTAATTAGTTGGCGGTTTTTCTCTCCCACCCAGACACATATTTTCGTTGATTAGTTATAAGTAGTTTATATATATTATTTTGTAACTTGTGTTCCTCGTGTACGTGTTCGTGTCGCAAGGTGTTCTATCCTGTCTTTCGTACCGTACGTTCTAAATTTGTTAATTTTATTTACTATGCTAGTTAAGTTTTTTTATCTTTCGCTCTTGTGCTTTCTAACTGATCCGTTCGGCGAACGGAAATTATTTATTCCGTGTACACACCTTGTTTTTATTTAGTGTAAGCGAGACGGTACAGACTTTGCAAATTTTTGTTACCTCGTGTTTTGTGTTGCGTGCAAAATTGGGTGGCAACATTCATGATTTCAATTTTATTATTTAATTATTGCCTTTATAGTAGCGTGAAATGATTAGAATTTAATTATTGTTATTTGGGAAATAATGTATTGTTATTATTTGTAATTTATATAATTATTATTAGGCCTACCTTACAATTAATATTTAATAGCAAAAATGTAAATTATTATAATATTATAATAGAATGATTAAAATCCAGCGAATTTTAGTTACAAGTAATTGTTATCACGCTTAATCATTTAGTATGGCTGTTCTAGCCTATAAGTAAAATGTTTATATATTTGAAAATTTGTTTTGTTTGTAATATTTAATATTGTCACCAAGTAGTGTATCTTTTAATACTTGGTGTCTTGAGGTATTTTTGGGAAATAGTCTTCTGATACTTAAAAGGTACTGTTAGTTACAGATTGTTATTTTTTTTTTAATTGTTAAATTTAAATATTTTATTATACTTTGTGGCAAACATAATTAAGTTTTTATTATTTCTCGGGTTGTAGTAAAGTTGTTCTGAATATCTACTGGTTATGTTGGGATTCTATAGGGTCCCCGTGAGTGCCGTCAGCGGGACTGGTGCGGCGAGTCTGCCCGAACAACTGAAAAATTGAATGCCCGCGCCCTGCCAGCGCTATTGGACCGGCATCCAACCGGAGTGTAGTGCTCCCATTCATTTCTTCTGGAACAAGGTTGGATTAAAAATTTTTTTTTACTTCTTATACTGAACTTGCGAGGACTGGGGTGCAGGGAGCGCTGCCAGATGTTAGATCTGGAGGAGGGCCAGTATATTAGCCAGTATTATTTAGTTTAGTTACATGAACTGAAGGGGAGGATTTCATCTTTAATTCGGATTCGTGGAGGCAACTAAGCCCCGCCTCCTTCGAAAATTGGCTTTAAATATTTTTTTTTTTTAATTTTCGGCTACCAACTTGAAACCAAATAATTTTTTAAAAATAGTGGGCCTAGAAATTCTACAACCTTTTCCCTCCCCTCAGTTCATAAAAATTACCAGTTAAAATTTTGCTACTGCCGTACCTGATATTATGTTATTTAGTATATTATATTATTTATTTATTATGTTATTGTTTCTATTTATTATTTTATTGTCTTTATTGGAATTCTATTGATTGTTGTTATTTAGTTATTAAGTTACGCGGTGCACCGTGGTGCTGAAGTAATTGTATTTTGCATGGAAATGTTTGCCATCTATTAATTATATATCATTTACTCGAATTCTTGTCTCTCTTTGTCTCTCTTCCCACTAGTGGCATGTGATTGTTTTTTTTTATGATTTGCTCCGAGTTTGGGAGGGGCACGCTTCCGAGGCCTCCTGTCTTTTTCGCTAACTCGGAACAGCTGCTAACTCACGTAATAAATGGCAGATAATACAAAGTTTCTTAATGAAGATTTTAAGCAAAATTTCAAGATGAAACGTTGACTTCTTCAAAATGAAGCAATACCAGAAATGGATACACATGCAGGCAGAGAGACGTATAGACATACAGACAGAAACAGAAATGAACTGATGAAGATAAACTTGAATATATTGTATTGTTTGTATCCTTTCTACAAAAATACTTCACACCATTAGCTAGTGATTGAAATCTGAAATCGGAAAATGCTATTGTAATATTAACATGAAGGCACCTTGTATTCAATAGGTATGAACAGTAAATAGTTATAGTCGTGAGTTAGATTTGTGAGATGACCTAATTATTCTAACTTCGCCAGTAGAAGGTAAATCACACATTCATTCATATAAAATGAGAGCTACTAATTTGTAATTAATAAATAATTTTTGGAAATATAATTAAATTTTTAAATATATTTTATTCATGCATCTAGGAATCCAGAGTGGCTGAATGCTGAACAATATTATTATCTCAAAGCATTTACTTAACGGAAGTGGTTCCCCAATAAAAAGAGAGTTTAAATTTGTTGAGAAAGCCTTTAAGTCCTATGCGGATCTGGTCAAAGGCATCTTAAAGCCCAAAATCCAACATTTTAAATTTCTCTGATATTTGTATAGTAAAAACTGATCAATACCTTGTTTAAAAATATTGTTTATCTTATTAGATTCAACAAATAAAAATGTAAATTCCGTTACTTACCTACTATTTATAATATAATAATTAGCCAAAGTACAGGAGGGTAGTCAATTTCAACCCTGCAATAATTATGGAAAGTTACTTAAACTAGTGTGACGACCCTACTAGTGTTAGGACAGAAGTTTGAACATTGCAGACCAGTTATGAAAATGGTTTTTAGTCTAAATTTAGTCCTTGACAAGCAGGTGTTAATAATTACATACAGATCAACGCAAAATGTTTCAAAATTAAATTTAATATGGTTTAATCATCACCCTAAAAACCTTTCGGGAGAGGATCGTTAAGGAAAGTTAACATATCGATAAAATACATGTTTTTCCTTAAGAAACTTTGCAATTGTAATTTACATGCACTGTAATGTAGACTACTTGAATTAGATACATCAAAGCGAAAACTTGGAACAAATCTACGCAGGTGTTTTTAGTTGTAGATATACTAATTAGCAATAACAAGAAATATGCAATAGTGTCTCTGGATATTGTGGCCAAAAATTATAATTTATCATACACACAATATTTTAAGACAAGAAACAAAATTTGTTTGTCTCTATAGTATGTATGGGTCAGTTAACAAGAATCGTTTTAATGTTAGTACACAAGCACGTGAAGGTGAAAACCAAAATGAATAGTAACAGGTGAAACACACCTCAGTATTCATATAAATATTTGTTGTTGACAGGTATTTTAATATTTTTGGATAAATTGAAAATTGTTGTTTACAAAAGTCGTTAAACTCACACCACGTTTATTTGGAGTAGCACGAACAGAAACAAGTGAGTTATCCAATAGATCGATAATGACCAGGCCTCTTTTCATAGTTCAATTTAACGTTCAATGTCGTTCGACACACAGGACGTGGAAACTTTACACCAGGAGTACTATGGCGAAGATCAAGATCAACATAAGGAATTTTTGGCGAGTTACTTTTATTATTTACAATTCAAAATTTTTTATTTATTCTTTTTACTCAAATTAGTTTAAATCCTAGTTTTAGGTATTAATAATAACAGAAAAAATTAGTGAAAAAATTTATATTAAGTTATAACGCCCTTAGAACTAACAGGATTCACATGATATCATCTTGATCAATAAATAACTTTCGTTTATTTTGTGTGAAAAAAAGAGCATGAGATTTATGGTTTTAAGTCCTTTCAGTACTCTAAGTGTACAGAAAGAATCAGTTTACATTCATTTTCCATATATTGTCTAAATGATATAAATAAATATCTAAATTTAATAAATATCTCATAAAAAGTGTAAAGATTACTTGCAGAATTATTTACTTAAATTCGTCTCAAAGATATCACTCAGGCATTTTATAGTAGTGCAATATTAAAAATAATTTAAAATTAGTAAATTCAGTTGAATTATAATACAAATATATAATAAATATAAAATCTTTGCTTTACACTAATTTTTTCAAATAATTGATTATTAACAGTATTTGCTTCCTCTAAGGAATGATATAGTTGCAATTTAAATGTGCCGTCTTTTTTCAACTTTCGTATATTTTGTGAGCATGAGATTTATGGTTTTAAGTCCTATTTATATTGGAATCGTCATTAACCAAATATTATAATAGTTTTATTCGACTCCATACATTGTTCTGTTTAAGAATTTGTAAAACCAACAGCCGTATGATAAACAGTTAAATAATACAACCAAGTTCGAATCATATATAACTAGCAGGTAAATGATTCAGTTCCAAATAAATCTTATTCCCTTGAACATGAAATACCTAGATTGCCAGCTACATTTTTATCAGGTGTCACATGAATCCGTTCAATTAATTACTTCATCCAATGAATAGCACCAATATTATTATGGTATGAAGGATCATTACACAAACCTTTATATGATATTTTGGAAATAAAGAAACTAGTAATTTTTCTTGTAAAACTATGGTTTTCAAGTAAGCCCCTGTAAAATATGGATTATTCCTATATTCAACTATAATTCTTTTCCACTTCAAATCATCACCGTATATGTTGCCAATATGCTAATGTTAATCATCACACAGGGTGATGATACTAATACAATACTAAACGTAATACCCCGCCTACATTCCAAATATAAAAAGCAACATACAAAATATATAAAGACCGTAAAACTCTATAAAATTACCTTCATATAACTCTTTTTATGTTTAATGGAATGTGATTAATACCCGTGGGTCCAAATATTGAAAAGAATGGCGAAAATTAGACTTATTTACCTTGGTTAGTCTAAAATTATTTCAATTTTCATAAATGTTTTAGTAAAAAATCTTAGGACTTTTTACACAAAAAGATGTTAAGTAGTTTTAATACATATTACTTTGTAGAGGGGAAAGGAACTTTCCATTTTTTAAATTGTTTACATGTTACGTCAAAAGATTTTTTGGGTGGTTCTTAATTTATCTTCAAATACTTATATGTACCGCCCCAATATGTTATACGATATTGCAATCGAGAGTGTATCAAGGCAAAATAGAGGAACGTAATAGAACAATATTACTAAAATATATGAAAAAGTCAAAAGTTCTAATAGAAAATCCTAATTTTGTATTCCAACCATTATTATGTTTTTTCAAAATTCCTGTTTTTAATAATCCTCAGATATTAAACAAATTAATATATGCTATAAAAAAGTTCTGATTGACATGTAAAATATATGAATCAATATTGTTAATGTAAAGAATAATTGGAACGGCAGATTTCTGTTACACTAAAGTTAGATTGAGCCTCTGCTCAAATCACTAAGACTACACTCTGTAAAACTATTAAGCTATTGGAATGGCATGCTTTTGTAAACATCCTTATTCTCTGTGAGTATTTTAGCCTGTAGCATCTTCCCATAACTAGAATCTGTAGCCTCTCGGGAACACTAACCTCTACCTCTCCAGTCTATGGCATAAACATAACTTTCGAATATTCAATTTGATCTATAGAATATCCCAGCCTCTGGAATCATCTGACTTAAGAAAAACTCAGCTTCTATTATAGGTATTGTCATTGTTAAGAAACTCCCAAAATTAAAAGCTCCCAAAATATGAGAGGCGTGAACTGGGACAGGTTAAGATCTAAGAAAAATGTAACCTATCGAAAGTCCTATTATATAATAAATCATAAAAATGTATATTTATAATATTAACCATTATCCAATAAAAATTTTTACATTGGGAGCCTTTAGTAGTTGATGCTCTGTCCTACATTGACTTACAATCTCAGAGATAAGAAAGTTCTCGATCTTTTTAAAATATTACCCTTTCATCGGATTTTTCAGACATGCAAATCTGTTAAGACATATTTTTTTCTAACGGTTGTAAACTCAAAATATAATATAAACTTCATTATAAGGAAATTATAATTTATCCGTTTCAATAAATTTATATCTTTAAGATCTTTGACACATACAGGAGGTTTTGTAGGAAAACTATTGAGCTAATTTAGCCAATTCTCTCTAATACACAAGATTATGTAAAGTAAAAAACTGTTCAATATTGTGAGTTAAGCATGTATATAATTACATTAGTGCTTTGTACTTGTAATAAGATTTTTAATTGTTAATAGCTGTAATCTTGTAAGGAAATAGAAAATTCATCTGTATTTTATACTACTTGAATAATGTCATATCATACTTATAGAGCATACAGAGGATGTTTTATGCGAATGAACGACAGCGTAAATGACATACCAAACACTCTCCTTAGATATTTTATACCATACAACATATATTACCGTGTTAGGTATACGGACAAAAAAAATCCTTAAAATTATGTTTTATTCCAAGTTTGTCTGCTCGGAATATACGTATTTATAATCATGTAATAAAAATTTATAACGTTTTCTGTATTTTTAATGTTGATAAAAGACGTGATCTTAAAAGTAAGTAGTTTAATACAGCAATAAAAGAAGCGAAACAGCTAAAAAATACCCAAAAGTAATATTTATTAAAATTTTAGATTTCCATAGAAACCACAAGTAAAACTTTTGAAATTTCTTTAGTTTGTTGGACAGTTCTGTTTCCTCGTTCAAAAGTAGTTTAACTCTAAGTAAGTCGGAGAACCACCATCAAGACCAGGATGCGGTGCCTAGGAGTAGGACCAGGACATACAAGGATGAGTTATTTTATTTACTTTTATTATTTAGAAATCACAATATCCACACTCATTATCTATAGTTACACAAAGCAGTTTATATCATATTTTTTAGCGAGTATTAATCATAACAAAAACACTAGAACAGTTCATATGTAATGATAACGTGATCACAAATTATACATATCATCATTTAATATATATATAACTTAATATTTCATTTAAATAATTACGAGTATTTCAGATTCCTTTCTTTTTCGTGTGCTATAGTTATAGTAATTAACAGATTTACTTTGCTCGTTTTGTGTAGAAGCAGCTAAACTTTTGTTTTTGGCTATTTTTATCATTCTGTACCCAAAGCGTACAGGGGGAAACAGTTTTTTTTCCAAGGAACTGAATCATATAAGCACTTTTTCTATATTACCATATACACCATAACCTAAGACAGAAATTAAATTTAAATTATATTTTAAACACATATTTGTCTTTATAATATGTACTAACAATCACATAACAACGAAACTCGGTTTGATGTCAGTACTAGTGATGGCGTAAAGAAGCAATGTTGATAAGAGAAAATTAAAGTAAACATATGAAAAGTACGTAAAGAAACTGTTTAATATCTCTGGAAACATCAAGGGATAGGTAATTTATTGACTTGTTTTTAGATAACTCTACATATTTGTGTTCAGTATCCAATCAACGCGTAGCACGTAAGAGAAACATTAGTTAGAATAAGATGCGATGGCCAGTTCCAGAACCAGGCCTACATGATGAGTTACTTTTATAATTTAGAGATCTAAGTTCTTCATAGTATCTCTCGTTACCCAAACCAAATTACATCCTAGTTCTAGCAAGTATTAATTACAGCACAAAACACAGAAGTAGTTCAAATGTAATGATAATTGAAGTAAATTCTATTTTATTCATTTTGCATATGTTTTAATTTCGTGGTTTTCGCTTTTCTTAGAAATTATTTAATCAATGAAGTATTTTGTAATCTTTGTGTAAATGCAGAAAGGACCTTGTTTTGGGCTGTCTTTAATTATGTCTGTACCCAAAGTGTGCAGAAAAAATCAATTCAGAACTTAGTAATTCTGCGACGATATTCGAAAACTGAATTTGGAAAGACTGGGTCCTAAATATTAAACGAGGTCGTGAAACGTTGATTGGAAGGTAGGCATACGATATTAACACCAAAACACCCTGCCGGTTCGTAGAGGGAGCGGGCAGCCAGCTTTGATTTTGTAACTCCGACCACAGAAAACTCCAAGATGTCCTTGCCCTATCGAAGTCAGAAGAGAAGAGAACAAGAAACCTAATTCCCGATATCTAGAAAACCTGAAAATACTAGAACCAATCAAAAAGCCAGAAAGCCACAGAAACATCTAGAAAGAGAACAACCATCTGGTAAAACAGATGGCTCGACCAGCTGTAAGGAAACAGCTCCCGGTCCGTCCAAAGACCAACAAAATAAAGTGGCAAACGCCACATCCTCCCCCTCTACCCCGGGAGAGAAAAGAAAAAAACTCAAAAGGATAAGGTAGGAAGACAAGGACGGAAAGATTAGAGACTACAACTGGTACTGCTGTCGTTAGCAAACAGCTAGAAATAGCTCTAGTATGGATATCCTGCACGCTCGCGAGGCGCTCCAAAAGCGTAACGGCTAGGATCCATTCCGACTGACCACACTACTCAAGATTAAATCTTTTTAGTTTAAAGAGGCTTGAGGAAAAGCCTAGTAGTAGTAAAAAAAACTTGAACAAAATTAACTACTTTCTGTGGTAGCTACCAATAAATAAAGGTCTGAAGTGTTGACACAAGGATGGGTTTTTTCGTTTGTTTCTACATCACTAATACGCTTGGTGGTCAAAAGGCTACAAGAGGGTGTTCCAGTAAGGTTGGGAAGGAAATTAAATAAGTGTACACTTATTAGCCAAAGCTTATTAGCCAAAGCACTTCCTAAAGTCTCCACCATCCGGGTATCTCCACCCCGGAACCCAAGGGCCACTTAAGCACCCGAATGGAAACCCCGAACGGCTGGCGGAACTCCTTGGACCACCGGGAGAGTATTACTCCAGACATAAGGTCTGTATTTTTTTTCTTCAAAGATGGGAGAAACAGAAGGGATGAAGAGACCATTCCAAAGCGAAAATTAAAAATATGAGAAAATTACACCCATCATAATATCAACAGACCCAAGTTCGTGTTGTAAAGGCTAATTAGGTAAAAACCTGGTACTGGCAAAATTTAGCAAAAGTGGGCCAGTACTCTCCTCCCCCTACGGGACGGCTGAGAAAAAAAATTGGTGGCCAGTGGGAAAAGACAAAATAAAGTTTTATTTTTCCATACTAGTTTTTTAAATTTAGAGACTTGGAGCAAATAAATTCAGGCTCTTAAAAGGCGTGAAAGAAAAACTGTAGAGCTACGGGAAGAGCTTAACGGAGTAAGGAAATCATTTGGTCGTGGTAAAGTGGTTTAATTAGGAACTTTAAAAACAAAAAAAAAAACAACTAGTTTCTAAGTGTTGGCCAGGAAAGGCAAAAAAAACCCTGAAACCTACGGAAAAGAGACCCAAAAAAAAACTAACTGGGCCAAAACCCATCGAAATTAGGTTAACAATCAATAAACCTCTAAAACAATAACAATAAAAAAAAGCCTTCAAAGGATAACAGTAACAACAGTAAAAAAAAAAACACTTCCAATATAAACACTAAACAGCAAATAAATAAGATAGCTGCTGGAACATTTAGCAGCTTCAGAGACAAAATTATAAAGTCTTAAAGACACAAAGAGATAACAACAACAACTAACTACAAAAAATATATAGACAAACTACAATCTTCAACAATATTTTCAACAATAAAAACTAAACCTATCCATCGCTGCTTAACTTAGCTGAATAACAAAGACGAATTCCACCTACTGCCAACGGACTGACCCTACTAAGCAAGAGAAACAACAAAAAGGAAAGGCAATGGGAAAGAAAAAGTAAGCTTGTGTTGTAAAATGTAATGGGTTGCCCGAACCAAGGATAGCAGGCTGCTCGACTGCATTAGGGAATGTTAAAAATAAATAAACATAAAGTTCACTCCCAATGTACAGCCTAGAAAAATTGCTGAAGCAAAAAAAAATTCTCAATGCTAAACAGCCAATGCTAACCCTGATCCCCCCGTGTATATGTACTGTAAAGGAAGAGGAGTAAAAGTATCAGAGTGTTAATGTGGTGTAAGGAAGAGAAGAAGAAGAAGAAGAAGGAGACAGAAAAAACTAAACTAACATCACTTTGCCCTAAACCATCCCTATAAACGTCCCGGCAGCGGCGCTTTGGTCTTAGATAGGCCCAAATTATTTCTTCAGGTGGGAAAACATGGGCCGACCTAATAAGTTTCCCTGACTTGGGACACCTCAAAGTCACAGCAAAAAGTATTCAGAAAATCATTAGAGCAATTTTACTGTGGTGTGTGAAAAAGTACAAGTTGTAAAAAAAACTATTATAAATTTATAGTATTACAAATAAATAAAAGCATAAAGTACATTGCCTTATTATTACCATGAAACCAAATTCCAGTATCACCAACAGGTGAAGGCAGAAAATACAACAAGTTTGGCTTTCAGAACAAAAAATGTCGGCTGCCATCAGTCGGGGGTAGACTCAATTTGTTTCCTCTCAAAAGGTTGAGAAAGTTCAAAGTATTCAAAAAAAACTAACAACACCTTTCAAAACCTAAAAGAATAAGAGAGGGAAACAAAGTAAACAAAAATTAATCAAAAGCAAGAGCAACTGTACCGTAGAAGAGCAAAAAAAAAATAAATATGTGGAGCGAGTCGTAAAGTAGCGCTACCGGTAACTACTACATAAAGTTCAACAAGGCCCAAGTGAACAAGACACAACCCTAAATAGTAAACTCTCCCTTAAAAGTGTAAATAATTTAGAACACCCCCAAAAAATCTCTTTTGAGGCCAAGAATCCAAAAAAAAAACCCCAGTGAAAAATTAAAAATTAAGAAATTAAAGACCAAAGGAAAAAAAAATTATTTAACCACTTAAGGCTTAAATTAGGCTAAACTGAAATTTAGGTAAGTTAAACACCCGAAGCTGAATCAAGCAAGCTGACATATCAATCAATCCAAAGAGTCCACTAGGGTTTGGTATATTATAAAATAGTGAACCCTCAAGGTGGCAAACTATAGTTTTAAAAGTTTGTAAAAGAAAGGATGTTTCAACATTTTGGAAAGAAAGTTTAGTTTTGTAAGTAATTAAATCACTTATATGTATGTCAGCACGTCAAATCCAACCCCAAGCTGCAGCTTCATAAAAATTACAAAACAAGCCTAGGCCTATGTTACTTTCAATACTAGTTGAAACTAAAGGTGTACTCCATATTAACTTTAACTGTTTTAATTTAAACAGGCACTAGTCAAAAGAATCAAAGGGTTTTTAATAATAGACTAAAAAGAATTATTATTTTTACAATAACATTAAAGTTTTGAAGAAGGTTTTAGAAAAAAAAATTGCAAACTGTTAGACTAAATCAACCCCTTAAGCTTGAACTGCCCCGAACAATCAAAAGGCATAGGCCTACATAAAAGTTTGACATGTTTCTAAGTAGAAAAATTATCAGATAAAATTAACAGTAACACTTCACTTACCTTGTGTATAGACTAAGATTAATTAACAAAATTGTGTAAGACTCGAATAAATTCAACGCAGTAGACAAAATCATCAAATTAGTGCTATTAAAAATTTAAACTCTTATCAACTTAAAACATGTACAAGTGGAGTAAATCCGCTGGAAGAATAAATAAATAACTAAATAATTAATTAAATCCTAGAATAACAACAATTAATTGCATTTGGAACTAAGGGTAGGTGTGGAAAGGTTAAAAATTTTAATTAAATCAGAAGTAGAGATGAAATATCAGAAGGAAAGCAAGTTATATAAAAAAGAACACATTTAATTATAAGCCAACCCAAAGTAAACAATCTGGTGAAACTGAATGGGGGTTTCAAATATTAACCAGAAAGCTAAGAACTTTAAAAACAAAAGGTAGGCTATACATAGGCGGCAGTACAATACGCAGTCACCAACAGCATCTATGAAATCCTTCGACTTTACTTGCACAGATCTGAGCCAAAGTTTAAATTAAAACACTAAAAGGTGCTAATTAAAGTTTAGAAAGCACAAGTAATTAAGTACCAGGTATGTTTAAGGCAACAGGCTACACTGTAGGTGAAAGTAAAAGTTAGGTTAAGAGTTAACTTGGTGAGAGAAAAAAAATTTATTAAAATTGGTTTAAAGTAAAATTTTAAGCTAGAAAAAATCAACCAAATACCTATGCCTAAATAATTAGTGAGAATAAGTTACTAAAGTTTAAGAAATACTGCCACTCACATGTTCAATTATTACACAACTAGGCTTAGGTAGCAGTTGGTTGCAAGAACTGCTTGGCTCAGACCTGCACATTAAAAACAAGCTACTTCGAAAAAGTTAAACATTTTGAGTAAAAAAAGGCAGTGTAAGGAAAATTTAGAAAACTAAAAAAATTTAGAAAAACGTCTACCCCTTTAAAAAAAACTTAAAACTAGGACTTAGCTCTCATAGCTGTGTAGAATTCCTCCGCTCCCACCGGCAAGCCTAGCCTTCCATTTCAAACCACGCTCTGCTACCAATATGCGACGATATTCGAAAACTGAATTTGGAAAGACTGGGTCCTAAATATTAAACGAGGTCGTGAAACGTTGATTGGAAGGTAGGCATACGATATTAACACCAAAACACCCTGCCGGTTCGTAGAGGGAGCGGGCAGCCAGCTTTGATTTTGTAACTCCGACCACAGAAAACTCCAAGATGTCCTTGCCCTATCGAAGTCAGAAGAGAAGAGAACAAGAAACCTAATTCCCGATATCTAGAAAACCTGAAAATACTAGAACCAATCAAAAAGCCAGAAAGCCACAGAAACATCTAGAAAGAGAACAACCATCTGGTAAAACAGATGGCTCGACCAGCTGTAAGGAAACAGCTCCCGGTCCGTCCAAAGACCAACAAAATAAAGTGGCAAACGCCACAATCCTATGTACCAATCTCACTTACACTTTGTATTCGCTCATATGTATTTGCTAAATATTTTAAAACTTATAAGGAGAAATATTTCCTAAATTATTTACAATTGTTTACAATTGACATTTTTCTGGCAATTATTCAGTTGGATAAATATTCATCTTGAGTAGAAAACAGTTTATGCTAAGTTTTTATGTATGAAACCACTAACTGAATTATGTTTATTTATTGTATTTAATAATTTTTTTCAAGAGTAATAATCATTTTTGAGATAAATATGGTCCCTGTGATGTTCAAGTGATTTAATTAGTTACAGAATTTATCACAAGATGTATCTTTCACACCATAATAATTAAGATATAGTCAATTAAAATAATTGAACTAATATAAATACCTTATTACATTTCAATGTCACTTTCAAAATTATACTTTCTACAAACTAGAATGAGACGTTGTGCTGAAAAACGCCTCAGCTAAAAATGAGCACTCTGCAGAATTAAACCATTACCAAAGTGATTTTAGTCAACATCTTGGGTAACAATAAGATTTAAGTAACGGTAGTAATTAATCTCCAGAAATCGCCGGAGAATTAATATTTATTTTTTGTAGGTTCACTAAGTCAACATTTAAGGTCGATAGTTTTTGCGCAATTTTAGGTGTACGATTACTTGAACATAAAAACTTGTACATGCGACGAGTAAAGGTAATATTTAGATTTGAAAAAATTAAATGAAAATATTTTTTTGCAAATTAAAGGTTATGAACGGTTTTCGAGTACTGTATTTATCTATTTCGGGGATACGCATCCTTAGGATTACATTATGTAAAATGTAAATTGCATTGAGCATGTATTTATCGAAAGAGACTGTTCTCATATAACTATTTAAAACAAGAACACTCCTCAGTTTAGATATACTCAGAGACCTTCCAGTCATTAGACCTGTATTATTTCACAATGACTTTAATTACAAGGAGGTAGGAGTACGCCACAACACCTATTACAAAAGCTTCACTGAAATTGCATGCACAATTTAAAGTATACGGCTCATTTTATTATTGAGATATCTGGAAGCCTTTTTTATCCTCCAGCAGAAAAAAAAGAAACTTTTTCAGCTTACTGAGTAAAAGGATTTGGTAACGCTCAGACGAATTCTCTTGATGGAAATGCACCACTATAGAACTCGTTCTTCTCTACGGAAAAACTATTTATAAAAGGTTTTATTTATAATTCTACAGATCATACTTTTCGAGATAACAACCAGGTACATATAACTGTTCCCATTGAGTTAAGTTTTACAGCTGGGTTTTAATAATAACAGTTACGGTCAGTTAGAAGGGTTACGAGTAAGTACTACTTACAATTGCACTAAAATATAGTCTTCTCATTGTATAAAAATACTTTTTCCTATTATTCTCATATTTTTCTTTATAAATACGCTGCATGTATTGATATTTCAAATATCAAGATCTCGTATCATTGTATTTAGCAAATTTACTAAATTATTTATTCTACTTCGTTCTCATTACAATTACAGTTCCACATAAGACGAATGTGAAACATTCACAAAAGCTTAGCCATAACCAATGTAGCGACATGAACTATCATCGGTATGTTGCCTATAATACAATTTTGCATATATTCCTTCAAAATGTTAAGCTAAAAGGTCATAACCTCTACAAGATATGATGCGAATGGACTGAGAGATGGACAGAGACAATGGGATAGAAAGATAGACAAATAGAGAGACATTACATTTTTCAGCATCACGAATGATACGATTCTTTAACGCTAATTCTGCAATCGAAGAAGAAATCGAATAAACTACTGGAATGTAATGAATTCATACGTTTTCTTGTTAGAATGTACTGATGTACAAGAAATCATAAATAGAAAAAATATAAATTAGGAAGTTAATTCCGATAACGTTCAAAACTCTAGCCTGCTAACTAGGCGTATCCACAACAGTGCTACCGGCGAATCAAATTCTTCTTAGAGGGACAGGCGGCTTCTAGCCGGACAAGACTGAGCAATAACAGGTCTGTGATGCCTTTAGATGTCCTCGGCCCCACGCGCGCTACACTGAAGGAATCAGCGTGCCTTCCCTGGCCGAAAGGCCTGGGTTGTCCGTCGACTCCGTGCTAGGTATTAGGGCTTAGTTCCCCGTGAACGAAGGATTCCCAGTAAGCGCGAGCCTAAAATGTTGCACTCATCATAAACCTGGAAGAGTTTAAATGTTTCCTACTTACCCTTTCATATGATGACATTCAAAATAATGATAACAACATATTCTGTAACCTAATACTTCTGTGATCACGGTTAAATCTATGAAACAGGTACCAAACTAAAAAACTTGTATAACTTTAAATTGTTCTGATAGATCACTCATTGTAGGTAACAAGTTGTTCAAGGTTTATTAATATCAGACTCGTAAGTTTTTGTATAAGATGATATAATCTTGAGTTAAAGTTCAGTGAATTTAGCATAATTAGATAAATTAACATGGAAATGCATGTTGTGATTTATCAGCGCCTGATCTGTGAGTTCCGTGCTGCTTGTGTTAGTTAATATGTTAGTTAATACTTTCTACCTGTATCATTAAAACAACATTATATTGTTATAGTTCGATTAGTATGATTTTGACAAAATAGATAAATGTAACAAGTTGAATAACCCTGACCCAAGAATCTTCACATGTGTGGTTAGGGATGTGCAGCTTCTAGACATCCATAAGGTTGGCGAGATTTAAGTGACACATCGATTTTTTTTGTGCCTAGTGGTAAGTTCAGCTGGAAGGTATAAAACAGCCAGAAGTAATCCCTGCTGGGTTGTAAATATAATATAACTTATATAAAGGAATATCGTTTTTGATACAGAAATATTAAATGTCTCTACCATGATACGTATAATAATGTAGAATAATAATTAGTTAAAGTCCAGGAGAGTAACTAATGTCAACTGTACGATGAGTATAGAAAGTTAATTAAACCAGTACGACAACCTTACTAGTGTTAGGACAGAGGTTTGAACATTGCAGACTGGTTATGAAAATATATTATTTAGCAATATCGTGACATATCGAGTATTGTGCCTGGATGTTGCATCCAAATTATGAAAATTTATCACGTTGACATTAATGTAAGATGAGTTACAAAACATGTTTGTCTCTATAGTATGTATGTGTTCAGGTAAAATGATAACAAAAAACTATTTCCTGTTAATAGTGTCATGACGTAAACAAGCAAGTGAAGGGGAAAAGTATAAAAAAGAAAAGATGAAACACACAACAGTGGACATCTTATATCTTTTTAAATATTCATAGATAAAAAAGAACATGCATTACCAAGATTTTGATAAATTCAATACTGTTATTTAAAAACTTCGTTGAACTCATGCCACATTAGATTGGAGAAGCACGACCAGGAACAAGTGCAATGGCCAAGAGCTCGAAAAAAGCCAGGACCTTTTTAATTGTTCCATTTAACGTTCTAAATCGTTCAACACGCAGGACGTGGAAAACATACATCCGGAGTAAGCTGGCGAAGACAAGGATCGAGACAGGGACTTATAGATGAGTTACTTTTCTTCTTTAAACGTTTTTTTCTATGTTTATTTTTCTTAATGAAAGTAATTTACATCTTTCTACAAAGCACATCTAGCAAAAACAGTGAAACAGTTCCAATTTAATTATAACGGGTTTGCAGTTAAAAGGATTTCAGTTTCAATTGAATTTTACAATAAGTTTATTTCCTAGTTACATCTTACTTTCGTATGTTTTGTGGACGAACTGAAAGAATTTGTGATATATGGTTTTAAATCCCTTCAGCACTCGAAGTGTGCAGAAAGAATCAGTTTACAACTATCTTCTTCTGAACCTCCAATTGTGTTAAGATCCATTCTCTAATATTTTATAAAATGTGTAAAGATTACCAAAAGAATTATTTACTTAAATGTGTCTGAGAGAAATCTTTCAAAAGCAGTGATACAGTTTCAGTATAATTATAATGCATATTGCAGCTGAAAGGATTATAATGTTTAATGAATTTCACAATAAGTTTATTTTCTTGTTATATCTTGAACTACAAAACAACTTTCATATGTTTTATGGATGAACTGAAATAACTTTTAATATATGGTTTTACATCCCTTCAGTACTCTTAAGTGTACAGAAAGAGTCAGTTTACAACCATGTTTTCTTAAACCTCCAAATGTTTTAAGATCCATTCTCACATACAGTATGTTATAAAAAATGTAAAGATTGCCTAGAGAATTATTTACTTAAATGTGTCTGAGAGAAATCTTTCAGGCATTTTATGGTAGTGTAAATATTGAAAATAATTTTAAATTGGTAAATATTAGCTCATTTAGTATTAAAATTCAGAACGTATTGTGTTAATTTGTTTAAACTCATTGATTTATATAGAGGGTGTTGTACAGATTTGAGGATAATTATGGTCTTTATATTTTAATTTATTCAACTAGTTGATGAGATTACCACCACAGCTTGGTTTATACACAGAGCTGTAAAACTGCATTAGCTTTGAAAGAAAAGGGAGTAAATTGCGTACTAGATCTTTAAAGAGCTTCAAACTTTTTGTAATGGAAACTGAGGATGTGGATGCATTCTTTTGAATTCGTAGAAGGAACACACTATATTAAATATATACGTTTGTTTATCACTCGATATTAAGGTCATATCTGATTTGAATCCTAATTATCGAGAACTTTGTATTCATCAATGTTATTGCGAAACATATACTTCAACAACCATGGAGATAACGTAACTCGAATAAGTACTTCAATTGTATATTATCTCTAAGTTTATTTTCAGTTTTGAAGTGTTTTAAAACAGTTATTAGAGGATATAGAAGTACGTGTTATTTAAAAAAAATAAAGTTTACAGAAAATATTTGTTACATTTAATTATTTAAATTATTTTCAGTTCCTATCTTGTTATTAGAGGTGATGTCCGTGCTACTTCAAATTAACAGTTATTACAAACCCGCTTTTAAAATACGCACTGTATTCCACTAACTAAAAGAATTTATAATGATAATAGTCACGAAAATCATAAATGTAAAGTTTATAACTTTGGCTACCATTAACGTGTACTGAGAAGTGCAATATTTTGCTATCAGAATCTAGTACAAATCATTTTCAGCTCTGAGTCCTTATATTGTCACACTATATTCCACTTATTCAATTCTGTAATATATATTGAAAAAATGAACTAGTTCGCTGAGCGTAGGCGAATCAGTATCACTCACGAGGCTTGAAATATTTCAATGTTTTCTATCCGTTAGTTTGCAAGATATCCCGGAAAACGAAGAGACCTATAGAATTAAAAATTTTCAAGAAGCTTAATTTATATTTGAGGAACGCTGTGGTTAATATTATTTCATTATAACCGATGATATTTGTATGAGCGTCAGGGAATAATTTTGCAAAGTTCCTTTAGGTAACCATGATGGAAACGATAAAATAGATACATGAATATATAAAATATAAAGAACATGAATACTATCGTGTAAGATTTTAACAAGTAAACCTTTTATTCGTAGAGTAAAAACAAATTATAGTAAACTGCAGTGAATGTAAAACGTTGTAGACAATATGTAACTTTATCGCACTCTTGCGTTTTGGTATCCTCGCTTGCTTCCCAGAAAACTGATATAAAACCTTGCATGAAATTTATACATAGACAAGAATGAGTTACATGATGGTGCATGTTCAACCATGGAATTGGGCTGAGCGCCATAGAAGGTATACTTTATTTTATTTTTATATTATATAATATATATTTCGGCAACGCTGTCATTCGTTACGGATTACCATAAGTATAATCTTATGGTTTTGGAACTAAATTCTTGGCGGACTAATAACCTAATTCTCACGCTTAATAATATTTTTTCTCTTTTGAACTTTGTAGCTGAACATCTTGCTGCCAAGCAACACCCCACGCTCCTTTTACTTAAGTAAAATTTATATCTTTGTAATAAATACTAGCTCTTTCATGCGAGGAAACTAATTAAAATGTAATATGAAGACAAATTGTAAATAATAAAGTAACTTACCTGTTATGATGTTATATTTGGAAAATTAATACGGATATAAGTTGTGGCGATGTACTTCTGACGAGACCACGTTGTCATAATTATAAGTTAACTCGATACATGGCTAATAATGTTGTGTTTTTGTTTTAGACACGTTTAAGAATGCTCTTTAAATATGAGTACAACTTCAAGTATTCATATTTAGACTTCTAGTCTACTAATCTTCACTTTTCCTACTACAGCTGAAATTTTGAGCCAAGATGCTGACGCTGCGTGGATAAGTCGACATCATTGTAAAAGATAGTCAATTTTACAGTGTTTAGTAAATTAGTTCGTAGGCTAAATACCAAAGAACGTTGAAAGCATTAGGCCCACCCTCCAAGATAAAATTTAAATTCATTATTATACTATTTTTGCAGCAACGTGGTAAGATATAATTTTATTTTAACATGTACAAGTAGTGCTGCTAGGTTTTCACTGCCACAGTTAAACTCATAATTACACTCTGTGAATCGAGTATTTATTAGTACGACTCAGGTTTATCCAACCCTATGGGTTTTTTTCCATTAATTACAAAGCCTATCACTTAAGAAGCAACTCAATTATTTTTTTTTCTACGTGATATGAAAATATTTGTTTTCTGTATGACTTTTCAATCCCTCCACATTATATCTAGAAAATGAAATAATAAGCTACAGATTTTAACTCTGCACGCAGATTCAGCAAAGCCTGTTACGTTACACGTAACACACTCCACAAATTTTATAAAATATTTGTGTTAGTTTCTGAATTCATTCATTTTAGGAGTCTAACTTGAACCTCCTCTACTCAGGTTTCAAGCTACCAAGCATTAACTAATAAAGTCTAAATTATAGCCAATTCACAATGCACAATTTCACGAACAGAGAAAAATATTTTATAAGTAAAGGAATTAAATTTCTAGTGCCGATAACGCTATACACCCATCCACCAGGGTCTAAATTCCGAGTTACTGTGAAATTAAAATGGTCATGTTGTGACATGGAGGCGTTATTCCCATTAAAGCTACAGGGGTTAGAGTCGTGAGCCCTGGATTCTGTCTCGCCTTATAAGGAGCAGGGATAAGAACTCAAGAGCAGCGTTGATGAGTAATAGTGACAAGAGCAGGACAACAATTAAGACCATACATTCAGGACTTTGAAGGATACGTGCTGACAAACAGAGAGACGGGTAGCGAGAGAGAGCTTTCTAAACCAGACTCGTTTGTTCGTGAAAATCCCCTTTCATACCGTTTTATAAGCTGTGGACTTGTCTAAAATCAGACTACAAATCCAAGTGTCCACCGACCTAATATACAAAAAACAAAAAAAACACGAGCTCCTAAATAATGTTGTAATATAGTAACGTTTGCGCAGATTTATGGTTTAGAACTGCAACGTGAAACTATAAGACCAATAATTTTTCAGAGAACGGTTAACGTATGTATTCTCTCCAGCAGATAGTTTGCGGTTTTCTCTTGTAAATTGAATCAGGATATACCTCCGTCAATGCTTTTCTTCCCAAAGCGTATTACATTTAGAGATTGCTAACTAATAGTTGCAATAATGCCAAATGCCTTTGTTTTATATTATAATCTACTAATATCATAGCCAATAAGTTATATTAGATGTAATTATATATTCTTAGCTGAGTTAGCTAAGTGTCCAAACAACAGTTGCAGGGTTGTGTAGTACAGAATATATTATACAGACACGAGTACATCCTGAGCTGTCTGATTGGGACTCGCAGAAAACGTTTAATGAGTGAAATAAAAAAATATGTATAGGCCTACTAGTATATCTAAAAAGAATAATTTACAGGTTTAAAGTTTCGTAGACCAAAAATTCATTAAAAGTATATAAACTGGAATTTTTGATATCAGTAACAAATACTTGGCTTAAATTGGCTAATTTAGACTTTCCATATCGTTGGCTGACGGTAATATCACTATGATTTATGTGTCTCAAGGTTGAATTTAAATGGTTTAAATGAAACTATTATCTTTGAAAAAAATATCACTTGATTTTGTTTTACATCTTTGTAGCTAATTTATTACGACCAGTAACTAAGCTGGTTTTGGCTTAAATTTAAAAGACACTAATCGCAGCACCTCGGAGATACACCGAACAAAGAAACACGCTGTGAGACTCATATAGAGGACCAGGCTCAGGACCTACAGTGAGGTATTTTCATTGTTTATAGCTCATAGTATCTGCTCTCAAAGAACCTAGTTTACATCCTATTTTTGTAGACAGTTAAAATTGCCACAACAGTTGCATTTGTAAAATATTAAAAACTTATAATAAAAATAATAACGTGGTTAAAAGTAAACATAACATTAATTAATGTTTTATGTTCATATTTTATTACTTTTATATCTTGCATTATAATTATTACTATACAAAAATAAATCCCACAGGTACGTTATTCGTAAAAGCAACGGTAGGTTTTCTATTAAATTTGTGTTTTGGACAGTTTTAAATCTTTCTGTGCCCAAAACGTAAATTTACAATCTGCATAATGTTTTCCAATAAAAATATTAATTGAGGTTATAAATCTTTAATCTGGTTTATACAATTAATAAAAACATATAAAATATGACTCACAGCCATCTTTTTGGTATTCTGTAGTTGTAACAGTGAGTTCAAAGTAGTGTCTATTACCTGACTAATATTAACAATTCCTAACTAGTTTATGTTTAAATTCATACAATATAATAATTCATATAACTGTGTACAGTTTCGCAAAAAATCATTAATATCGTTTTGTTTGGCACTCTCTATAGACCACGAAACAAAACCAGTCAATTCAAACATTACAGTTATCAATGCCGTACTGGACTCCATTTCTATTACCAATACTTAAGCTTTTCACTTTAACCGAATTCTAATTTTCTTTTTATGACAAGAACTTTTCAATTTATAGCAATATGAACTATAACATATTATTGCAAAGGGTGCACTTGCATGTATAGTGGGCATACGCTGAAGAATTACCAGAATGTGTCTAGTAGAAACCGTCTTTCGTAGCTGAGTAATTCTGTCTCAGCTTATCAACTCCAGGGCCCGAGTTCGAGTGCTTGTATATGTATGGTAACAATAATCTTAACCTAGTCTGAAGTATAATCATTTATAAAAAAAATTTTCTTTAGTATTAGAATTTAAATAATAGCACCAGTAAAGCCTACAATTCTCTGCAGAATTTTACATTTGTTTTTAGTTTGATCAAATAAATGTATTGAATATGACTGGTACAACATATGTTTCATACTAAAGGAATGTTATATTAAAAAGATCTGAGAGTTATAACACTTTTAGGTATGTATATTTATAAGGCCTAAAAATAAGTTATATTCCTATAATCTTGTTTTTTTTTTCAAGAAACTGGCGTTTAGTTTTTCTAAAAATGTGTACTGATTCATTTACTGTGAAGAATAAAAAAAGAATTCCTGTAATGTATCTGGTAGCTGCAATACATCAATCCTTATGTAAACCATTAATATCCCCAGATGGCTCACTTTTGGCTGCTTTACACCTTCCAGTTGAATCCATACTGCGTACAGCAAAAACAGATGTGTCACTTAAATATGGGAAACATTATGGTTGTCCAGGAGAGGCACAACATTAACTGCAAATGTCGAGATTCAGGGACGCACGGGTAATTCGATACGTCTAGTCTATTGTGGGAGATGACTGTTTAAGGTTCGTTTCCTAAGAGTCAAAGTTTCTCCACAGGAGACATAAGGGTGTGCCACCCCCTACCTTTAATGGTTGGATAGGCTGGTTCAGAGCAGGCATGGCATGACTTAAGATTATTGCCCTAAATATTTCCTCAAAAACCTCAACAGGAGACAACCTCTTCCCTTAGCCTTACCCATCCAGAATATTTTGTCACTCCGAAAGCAGCGCAAAGGACTACTTGCAGTTTTCTAAGCTTATTATCCTAAGAGAACAAACTATTCATTTACTTACATCTGAAATGTGTATTTTACAATAACAATTTAGATTCTAAATGTTTTTATTTCCTTATCCAGCTACTTCAAAAACACTGCATGGTCTACATTAGTCGTACTCAATTGATCCTATATTTGAAATAAAATATAAGAGAAACAGAATAACCTTGTTTTATTTATGGTTTTGAATCCTTTCAGTACTCTCAGTGTACAAAAAGAATCAGTGTACAATTATTTTCTACACAGAATCCAAATGTTTTATGATCCTTTAGTACATATTTGTAGTGTAAAGATTACTAAGAGAATTATTTACATACATTTTTGAGAGACATCTCAAGCAGGTTTTAAATATCGTGATGTCAGACCAACACCTTATTATAGTGAAACTAACCATAGTGTTTGAGACAAGGACTTATAGATGAGTTACTTTAACTATTTCAAATTCAAAGTTTTTTTATCTAACTATTCTTTTTAACCACATAAATTTACATTCTAGTTTTGCTATTATTAATCACAGCAAAACAGTTAAACAGCTCCAATTTGATTATAACACGTTTACAATTAACAGGATTTTAATCTTTATGGAAACTTACAGTTTATTCTCTTTTTTAGTGTTGATTATCTTGATCAACAAATAATTTTCGTGTGTTTTTTGAGCAAAAGAAAAGAACTTGTCATTTATGGTATGAAATTCCCTCAGTATTCTAGGTGTACAGAAAGTATCTGTTTACAATTAATTATTCTCCTCAACTGTTCCACATGTCAAGTCAAGTCAAGTCGCTTTGACTGTGGGGGGGGGGTGGATCCCCCACATCTTTCAAGGCCTCTGCCGGTTAGGCTTTTGCCTTGTGTCTCGAGGGTCATAGCCCTAGTAGCTTTCGCTACCTGTCAGTGGGGTGAAGTGTCGTGGTGCAGTCGAAGTTGTAGTCGATGTCATCAGTCATCCATGGGAAGACGCAGTTGGGGGACCTCCTGGGCGTGAAGCTCACGGATGTAATCCCACGGTGAGGACTCTGCAGTTTCCTCAAGGCTCGATGTCAGGCCTTCTACGAAGCTCCTGATGGTAGGGACGTTGGACGAAGCCCTGACTACGGTGTTCCTCACGAACCAGGGCGACCCAGTTGCCCGCCGGACACACGCTCTGGACAGCGAGCAACTGCCTCCTTGCGGTCTTGCAGGTGAGGTGGTACCATGCTGGGGCCGCATATGTGAGCACTGGTCGTATCAGAGCCGTGTAGAGCAGGACCTTCGTCCTGATCGGTAGCTTCTTGGAGTTGAGCAGGGGGCCGATGCTGCCGAAGCCCTTCCTCGCTTGGCCACAGATCCTCTTGACGTGGGGTGTGAAGGTCAGCTTGGAGTCCAGGAGTCCCCCCAGGTACTTGACTGAAGTCTTCCACGGTATGTCGTCGCCGTTGAGTGACAAGTAACGGCCGTCCGCTTGTCTCCTTGTCCTCGTGAAGTTTATGGCTTCACATTTGTCAACGTTGACCTTGATCCTCCACTTGGTCAACCAGGGCTCCAGTAGGTGCAGCTGCCGCTGGATGTAGAACCCGGCCATCTTCAGGTTGGCAGAAGTGGCCGTGAGAAGCGCATCATCCACGTACAGAGAGAGCTGCACTCTCGGTAGGTTCTTCAATGCTGGAGTTCCTAAGGAGTCCGGGCCAGGGGCCTTCTTCGGGCGAAGGCGGCGAATGTGGTCTTGCACTTCAAGTGTAGTCACAGTGGGCAGTAGGTCGTCTTCATCAGGTTGGTATTCCTCCAGGAAGTTTTCAATCATTTCGCACGTGTCCTCGTCGTAGACATCCGCGAGTGGTGAGAATTGTTCTTCCATGGTGTCGGCGAAGGCCTTTGCTCGATCTCCAGGGAAGTAGACAATACCACGCTGTCCATGAAGTGGTCGGTTGGTCTTCTTCCTCCCTCGAAGTGCCCTGGAGATTTTCCAGATGCCGCCGACACCACCGTCAGCTTGATGTTCCACAAAGTCATCCCACGCAGCCGCTCTGTGTTCAGCCAGGAGACGAGAGCACTTCCTGGCCTGGCGTTTGAAGGTCTGCTTGGCGTGGGGACATCGGGACTGCTGATACTCCCTTCGCAGTCTGCGACGAAGGCGAATCTCCTCTCTCAACTCCTCGGGTAGAGGTGGAGTGATGTCAGTCCGGGAGAGAGGAGATGACGAGGCCGTCATAGCTTCTTGGAGGATGGAAGTCAAGTCGTGTACTTGTCGGTCTAGCTGGTCCGGTGACTCGGCAGGAGTTGGTATTGGCCGATGTCTGTCAGCGAGGTGGTTTGCAAAGTGGTGCCAGTTGACCTTGGTGGGACGAGTAGGAGGATATGATGGCGCTCCGTCGTCCGAGAGGTCGAAGACAACTGGCAACGTGGTCTGACGAGAGATCAGACACTGCAAACACCTCGATGTGTCCGTCCAGCGAGCCAGCTAGACCGATGTCCAGTATGTCCGGGAGGTGCCGTCCATTGTGATTGTAGTGCGTGGGCTCCTCAGGTGTCAGCAGTTGGATGTGGAGTCGGTTGTCCAGGAGACGGTGGAGACTTCTGCCGTTGGAGTTGGTGTTCCGGCATCCCCAATCCAGATGCTTTGCATTGAGGTCCCCAGCAACAAGTGCAGGGGAACCAGGACGCAGCAGTGCATCAAGGCAGCGAGTTTGCAGAGTGTTTCTAGGTGGATTGTAGACGGAGGCAATCTCCAGTTCGGCTCCGCTGTAGTGGATTGAAATCCGGGTGATCTCAGCTTCTGGGGCAGGGACTGCTGCCAGGAGACGATGGGTCACTCGCCGATGCACCATGATCGCCGAGCCTCCGCCGGGTCGGTTGTTCTGCAGCTCCCTATCGGTGCGGTATATCTGGTAATTGGGAATATTGAAGCGATCTGTCGCCCTGAAGTGAGTCTCCTGTAGAAGAGCGACGTCCACATCCATTTCAGTTAGTAGCTGACCGAGTTCCAGCCGCTTGTTTGCCAGCCCGTCGGCGTTCCAGCTGACAACTCTCAGCTTACCCATGGACGGTGGCGGACAACAATGTCCATGAGGCGTGACATCAACGCCACTATGTTGGTCAGCTGAGAAAGAATCTGATTTAGTCTTACCTTGAGATTTTGAGGCAGGAGGGAAGCTGGGTGAGAAGTCGGCGTGATGTTTTGTGTGGGCGGCTGGGCTTGTAGTTCAGGGCTGGAAGCTGGCTTAGGTGGCTCAGCACGAGATCTCGGTGTGGGCCTGGGTATTGCTGGTCTGGCAGGGGCAGGAGTGTCCGCGATTGTTGGGTTCTCTAGTTGATGAGAGGCAGGAGGTTGACGTGTCTCGGAGGTTGAGGTCTTCGGAGTTTAACGAGAACGAGCCCCCCGATTTTCCGGCTTCCGAGCTAGGCGATGACGGCGACGCCTTACCATCTTGAAGTCGTCTTCCTCCCGGTTTTCAGTGGAGGGCTCCGCGGTGTCATCTACGGTGGCAGGAGGGGCAGGAGCAGGAGCTTCTCGAGGCTTAGGAGGCTCAATCCTGGAAGGTACAGGCCTTTGAACCCTCCTGGAAACGGCAGCATACGAGAGCTGCTTCTCGTTTTTGAAGGTGAAATACCCACGGTAGTTGGCAGAGTGGGCCTCTCCACAATTGCAGCATCTGGCCGGGGTTGAAGCTTCCTTCGGGCAGAGGCTGGACGGATGATTATCACCGCATCGTGCGCAGCGGAGCTCACGGTGGCAGTGGCTGGAGCCATGCCCAAACGCCTGGCATCGGTGGCACTGGACTGGTCCACTAGGCCTGGTGTACTTCCTGACCTCCAGCCTGCAGAAGAACAGAGTCCGGGCAGTGTAGACATCAGTAGGAGGCCGAAGCCCATCGCCTCCACGGAGGGTGATGAGCCACAGGCTGGTCGGTTGTCCACGTCTTGTCTTCAGGAGCTTGGCTTCCACGATGTCATACCCATCTCCTTGGAAAGCCTCGACGACCTCTTCCGGCGATAGGGTGGCTGGGAAACCTTTGATCACCACCTTGAGGAGGCGCTCAGTGGTCATTGCGAAAGTGTGGAACTTCAGCCCCTGTTCCTGTAAGTACCTTTGTAGTTGCCGAAAGTTGTTCCACATGTTTTAGGATTCTTTCATACATATTTGATAAATAGTGTAAAGATTACTATGATAATTATTTACTTAAATGTGTCTGAGAGATATCTTTCACGTATTTTATAGTAGTGTAAATATTGAAAATAATTTGAATTTAGCGAAGTTTAGCTGACAGGATAAAATTCATTATCTTTTTGCCTTAACTGTTTTACAACTCTATAGTTTTTAAAAACGGTAATGAACATATTTGTGAATTATATAGTTTGTATCTTTTGAATTATTCAAATTAGTTGCTGAGATAACCACAAGAGCTCTCTTCTACTTTACAAGAGATTTTACATGGCCCATTGAATCTATACACTTATAGAAGCTACTTCTTAGATTCTATTGTCGATTTTCAATATTTTATTTCCTCATTTATCAATAATAAATCTCGTAAAGTTTAAAACACTTAAAAAAAAATGCCAGTTGCTAATTATTATAAAAACTTTTAAATAAAATATCTCCTTTTTTATGTACAGTTCCTTCCGAGAACTAAACCGTGTTGAAGGTACATAAAAGGCTTATTATAGTAAAACTAGTTTATCGTTAGAACCATTTTATTAGTGACAGGAAGTGATAGTTTTGTATTAATTTTAATAATATTGTATGCAAATGAAAAACCTATTCCGATGATGTCAATAAAACACATAGATATAACTAATATTATTAAATCGATTTTGTTTTAAGTATGTCAGCGGAACAATAATATTAAGAATAACATTTTTAATCATTTAGACAATACTGAACGGATTATCCTGCTTTAGAAGTTTATTCTTGCAAATTTACTATTATGCTATATCAAGTTGTGCAGCTTTATTAAACAAATTTTCCTCAAATTAACACATATTTTTTCAACAAATATAGCTCTTAAGAAGTACTATTTTCTACTGTAAAGGACAATCTCCACACAATGCCATTTAGAAAATTGGAAAGTTCACTCATACACAACACTAGACAGGGTGGGTAATAAATATGGGTTTTTAGAGTTATTTCTGCAGCATCAGATGTAGTTGCCTAGAGTGACAGCGTAAGCTTTGAGAAGTTTTCATGAATAAGACACAAAATTATACATACTATTAAAAACTACTTTGAAATAAGTTGTGATATTGAAAATGTATGTGCCCTACATATTTATAAAACATGATTATAAAAAATTTATCTTTTTCTTTTTAGTCAAAGTCAAAGTAATTTTTCATTATTTTTACTTGTAACTTTAAATGATTTATTTTTATATAATTTAGAAAATATTCGCATGAATCTGTGTATTTGAGGTCAGAAATAACGAATAAAAGGTAAAATGAGAAATGAGTATATATAATTCCGGAAAATGTCTCCATAAAGGATTCATAATAAAACTATTCTGGAATGAATTTTTAAAATGATATTTTGTTTATGAAAACTAAGTGTTAATCATTATGTTCCCAGGACATTAACTTAATAAATGAAAAAATCACATGCTAAGTTAGTTAGTTCGATTAGTTTTAGGAGTAATATTCCCAAAATATGAAATTTATATGAAATTTGAATCGCTATTCATACTGTTTTAGAGTTTTCCATGATTCGTATAAATTGAATTCACATCTTCTATGGTCTTAATTACAAGAATGTAACATTTAAATTTAAATTTGTATAATAAACTTTTAAATTTACCATACATAACAGATAATAATCTTTGTATACTACGAATTAATACATATGATACATATATGATTTAATACATATGATATAATTTTTTGAACGTGAGGTCCATGACGGCATATTCTTAGGAAACTGCATATAAGGAGCCAAATACTGTAATTGTATGTTAACTATTTTACTATGTATGCAACGTGTATTCTATTTTTCTTCATTATTCCTTTGTTTCATTTTTACCTATCCTATACTATGTTGTTAGTGATTCATGTAGTAATACATGAGTGTCATTTAACCCAAACGTACTCTAATTATCTGCCAATAACATTTGAATTAGTGTGAACTTTGCTGATTCTAATTATTTGGATGATAATGATGTAACGAGAAATGAGAATCGGAGACTTGACAAACAACTCCTCTTGGGCACTCGTGTATATTGGAATAAACTTCCATTACTTCTATTGATACAGCTGGCACAAACATTCAGAATATTTGAATATCATAATATCAAAACTGTCATTTTAATAAAAACAAATAAAGATGAAAACCTTTCGTCACTAGTGCTAATAACTTAGGTAATCTTACATAAGTCCTTTATGGTACCACTGATTGTATTTTACAGTGATTCAGGATTGATAAGTGCAATGGATCTTGGATTGACTTCTGCTGAGATGATAAATGTAAATTGCGTCTCATTTTAGCAGACAAAAGGGCTAAGGTACACCTAATATGGGTAACAAGGGCTTAAAGGTGGCTAACGAACTATCACTAGGAGAGCTTTGGCAAGAAGAGGATCCCTCTGCTGTCACCCATCGAAGTAGGCGTCACAATCGACGGCCTTGTCTCTGTTATCTTGCGATAACCATCGTAACCGCTACACTGTGCTATTAGCAAAAGAAACCATCCCTTGGTACAAACACAATGATGGACATCATGGCGGATCATGTATACCGATTTATACAAAACTGAGACATTGTCCGATTATCCGTCAAAACTATCAGGGAAGTGCTTTTCAACATGCTTAGGTATGCAAGAACTTTTAACAATAGAATTATCTTCCTATCAAAAGTTTAACGCACTTACAGACAGACAGACAAATAAATACTGGGCTTTACAAAAGATCTGGCAGGTAGTGTTAAATAAAATATAATAAACTTTATATATAATTTAAATAATGAATAGTGATTTGAATTTTATATGAATAAAGATATCGGCAAATAATTAGTACTATTGCTCGTTAAATGCAAAGTATTTGATGGTAGGCACATTTAGAATGTCATCAGTTCGAATACAATATTGCAAATCGTTAAAATTGTTTACTGTAAAACAAAATATACATTACTGCTAGCTTTTCCTGTTTATACTCTTGTTTTAACAATAGGAACTATTCAGTAAAACTGCCATTAAACTCTGGGTTAGTATTTTAAACCGGAGTGCCCATGTGATGTCCACACTGTCCCACAATCAATAATGTCATAATTAATGTGATCATAATCAATATGACGGACTCGCAATACATCATTGGGGTCTGTGTAGAACAAAGCGTGATGTCGCCACTGTTTTCAGGGGTAGTATATAAAATTTTTATAAGATCGTCAGAATTATATACTGAATTATCAGTAGAGAAATATCGTAGAAAATCATCAATCGCAACATGATACACTACAAAATCTATAATTAGTTGCAAACCGAAATCACTGTACATTTAATTTAGATACAGCAACTATCGCGGCTACACCACTTAAACCACTAATTAACTATTGAAACTGTAATAACGGTAATGAGGCAACATTTATCGTTTATTTTTATTAGCTGGGACTCCCACACTTCTGCCTAATCACTCTCCAATACATAATACATTCACATGCTTTCCTTAAAAATTAATAATATACAATCATTAATAATATTGACCTTATTTACAAAAATAAATAAATAAATAAAACACCTATAACATAATTGTAGTATCACTAGATAAAGGAATACAATATTTTCCAATATATAATTTTTTATTTTGTGCAAGGCCTTTTCTGAATCAAATATTCCATCATCAGGCATTTCACAAATCATCAATTTATAAAAACAAAAGAGTTTTTATTCTGTCCACCACAAGTGGTCAGAATACAAAATTACTGTGTGGACTGTATCAGGTAAGTGTATTAATTGTTTGTATATGCTTGATGCAATTTAAATTTGCTCCTCTATGTGCAAGTGCTTCATGCTATAAATAGCATGTTACATCATTTGTGTCCAAGTCATGAAATGTAAGATTGTAGGTCCAGTATAATCTCTTGCAAAATGATACCGACGTTTGCAAGTCTGGTGTTGGTAAACATAGTTGCAGATCAAATGCAAAACTTTTTATAATATCATTTTCAGTGGATTAAATGTTATCTTTTGTATTTTCTTCATAGGCTGAATCAGCTCATTCATGGGTGTTTCTTTTGAAATTCTTTTATTTTGTCGTTTTTTCTTCTCGGTCCGTAGCAGGAACACGTTATTGACGTCATATAAACTCCGACAGCCTAACTTAGCTCTAGGCGGCTCGGTCTGTAACAGGACCAAGTTATTGACGTCATAAAAACTCCGATTAGACTAACTTAGCTCTAGGTGGCTCGGTCTGTAGCATGAGCAAGTTATTGACGTCATATAAACTCCGATAGCCTAACTTAGCTCTAGGTGGCTCGGTCTGTAGCATAAGCAAGTTATTGACGTCATATAAACTCCGATAGCCTAACTTAGCTCTAGGCGGCTCGGTCTGTAGCAGGGAGCAAGTTATTGAACGTCAAACAAACTCCGACAGCCTAAACTTATCTCATTACTTTCTCAATCCCAGTATCGGTTTCCACGCGGTTTTTGAGGGTGACTAATAAAGAAAAATTGATATTTATCTGTAAAGACAATAAATACTGATTGAAATAATAGTGTTTGTAGGACATTATATGAAACAAAACATTTTAAAGGCAAATAGGTCTTGTAAGGAAAATCGCGCCAAAAGTACTAATTTCCATATCGTTTTCGTTGCATTCAAAAGCATAGTAAACTCCTGCAATTGCTGTACGTTTTTAAGGAATATTAATTTTTTACCCTAAAAACACCTTTTCTCCGTTACATGTTCTAATTTAGGTTATTCATTATAATATAGGTTAATTAATTATTCAAGGTTCAATATATTTCGGTTAAATAATTATGTTATTCAACTAACATTATTTTTTAGATGTTCTGACTGTAATTCGCTGTTTTCTACCCTGGAACTAATGTTTTATAGAGCCCTTAAGACCCCTTCTCCATGTATTGATTGAACAAACAGCCCTGATTTGATGCATCGGGCCCTATAAAATCGCTTTAGAATCGGCTTTAATGCGGAGGAAATCAAGTGTTTTAATTTTCCTCAATAATTCACGCACGTTAAATCCTAGGATCTGGGTGGATAGTTGACTGGAAGAAGACCGTTTGACGCACCGCTTCAGAGTAGTGAGGCTACTGAAAAAGCTCAGAACCTTCATGTTGTGTCGGTTCACATCTCTATTGTTTTGGGAGGTTGTTTCTTTGCGCCACAAAACGCTGGAGGAAAATATTCATCTTCGTGCACGTTATCATTTCTCCCGAACTTGAACAAAAAGGTTCAGCAGCTGTGGAGGACAAGCTTGTCCATACCGGTAAAAA
>NW_025777618.1:0-38255 GCF_021130785.1 Homalodisca vitripennis | reverse complement strand
ATGAATAATAATATAAGTATTTTGGGTATTTCATTTTCGTATTTATTTACTAACTAATTCGAAAGTAAATGATATACAAACACAAAACTTTAACTCTAAACGAATATATAATATAAATTCCAGAACGGATTGCGTGGGTTTATTGGAATCGTGGACCCCGAATTCACTGGCAAGATGATGATACAGAAATACATTTACCGCATGAATATCTGGTTTTCAGGTTCTTCGGAATGGGGAAAGTTAGTTACTTGTAATAACCCCGAAAAAACGGTGATCGAGATAGACGATCGAATTTTCGAATGGACATTTTTTTAATTCACTTGGAAACATATATTTATTCACACTATTAAAATAACTTGCGTATATGTGTTTTAAACAGATGATAACACTACATCACTTCAGTACAAATGTAGTGTTAAATAATCACCATTTGTTTTAAGTTCCTTAAGTCTCACATCTTTATACTGTAGGATTATAGGGTCCACTAGACAAGAAACAATATTGTTATATAAAGCTGCGAATAGAAGTCAATTTAAAAGGCTCTCTATAGGAGTCTTGAGTCTGAGCCCTGATTATACTGCCTTTGTGGCCTTAAAGCAATTTAATTAACTTTTTAACATTTGAATGGAAAGTTTTCTTCACTAGATTATAAATTCTAATATTATTTTATTTTAAAAACGTAATTTTATCAAAGAATATAATAATATTAAGTGTAATATTATTTATATAATAGTTGTTTTTTTACGTATGAAAAGTATATGGGATCATGTCCTGTGATGGAAACGCTCTTACAATAAGTTCTTTGTCATTTTTACAAGAAGCTTAAAGCATTATCCAGTTCTGTCCTAATGGACGAGGTAGTAAAATATAAATTGTTATTTAAAATTTTCACAAGTGACCTATTATAGAGTAATATACACACTGAGTTGTGTTTCTTGTATTTATATGTAAATCCTTCAGAATTGAATGAAAAACCAAAGTTTCGCGACAATAAAAAGATTTCATTATACATGAATTGAATGGAACAATTGGTAATCTTCTCCAAAGTTTTTTACAAAAAATTGTATTTGTAATAACTTCTAAATTTTTTTAAATTTGCCTAGTACTTTCGTTCTTTTATTTGTAAACATTTCCAAAAAATTATAATACCAATTGGAAGCCTCCTGGTAGTTGGAAATACAGATTTTTTGTTTATTATTGTAAAACAGAAATGTCTTACAAGAAAAAATTCATTTTTTAGGATAGCGGAATTACATATAAAATTTATATCTCCAGGTATTTGGAAACCAAAATTTAGGGACACACCTTGGCAATCATCCAAAATTAAAATGTTTAAGGTCATGCTTTATTATGAGACATTTAGATTAAAGATTATTGCACGTCAATGATCCTTGGTTTGTACTAATAAAGACAATATTTTTCCCTAAGAAAAAATTGAATTAACACACAATAATAATATCTGTGTTTTATTCTATTAACTAAAAAGACTTAATTTTGTTAACCTATACATATCGCAAGACTTTCAGTACCACAAAAACCAGTCTCATGGTGATGAAATAATGTAAGAGTGCTACATATAGTATATATATTCTTATATATATATATATATATATATATATATACTATATATATAGAAGCCACTCTTACATTATTAATAGGGATATCCTTGTTATGCCCCACTGGAGTGATAGGCATTAATTACGCACCATTATAGAACTCAGTCCTTTATTCTATGTTGTAAATCAAATTTCATGCAAATACTACAAAGTGTACTTCAATATTATCACGTAATATCTTTAACCTGTCAGGATAAATGAAAAACTTTTCATTAAGTTAAGTTCTATATAAATGTGTTAAAAATACACACTACAACCTTCCGCGCACACTATGTATTATAGTTAATTTGAATTACTGGAATAAATACAATAAATAAATATATATTATATATATATTGTATAACATTAAATTTTGTCATCATTGGGCAACAGCCTTATTTAATATCAATATAAACATTGAATCGCAAAAAGTGAGGGCACAATGGTATAATGGGTAGCACATTCACCCGGCAATTTAAGAGATACCGGGTTCGAGTACGGGAGCAAGTTACATTTTTGCGATTCAATGTTTTATTGAAATTAAATAAAAGGCTATTGCCATTTAGTACAAATTTAATGGTAAATAAAATGTCATTTGACAGGTATTTGGTTCTTCCAGATCATAAAAATGTTACTTTGGTGGTTATTTAAAACGTATATGTGTTAGATAAACGGCCCAAATATTAAAATTAATTGAATTTATATATATCTACCAAGTGGATTCGCGCCGGACATTCAAATTAAATACTTACAACGATTATTTTCCCCCTGTTTATAACCATAACTTAAAATTCTCTGCAATGTGTTGCTTTTTCTGTAGGTTATTGTTGGAGCCGAATACTAATTTAAACACTAGGACACAGGTTTTTTTAATTTCATTCATCTTAAGTCTTTACAAGGCAGAAGGCCTTAGAGGTAAATTTTATTACTACTTCTAACAAGAAACAAGCTTGTGTTTTGAGGATTTATTAGTTTAAAACTGCTTATTTACCTATATATTTATTAATCTCGGTAAAATTCCTAGAATCTTAAGGCACTGTAATTATTAATTTATTAAAGTAAATATCATTCAAATGAGGGGGGAAAGTAGTTAAATATTAATTAAAATCAGACAATGTTGGTTTTTTTGAGAAAAGCTATAGATCCGACGCAGGACTGAATTGCAATTAATTCACATTTAGCTACTACTGCCACCCTCTTCCTAATTTAATTGACTTCAACAACAACATTCCTGACGATTGTTGGCTGGTTTAGATTTACTGAAAGCAAGTCCATATCATTAAAGTTTATTACTAAAAAGATTTATATTATATTCTTAACACGACTATTTATTTGTATAAGACTATACAACATAATTAAACACCAAGGTGTATTCAAGTTTATAAGAATGTCACCAAAGATCTGTAATAGAGTGGATTATTTGTAAACGTATTTCACTTACCAGGTTTGTTTTTTAGCTCACGTGTTACCCAGTTTTTCAAATAGGCTGTCAATACGTTGTGTTTAAAGTTGTGAAATATTATTTACTTTTGCAGATCTATGGACTGTTGTCCATATAAAAATGTACAACGTTTGGAAAATTTGGTGATTGTAAAGTAAAAATGTTTAAATTAACCACGACTGTTATTTGAAAATTACAATATTGGTTATCTGTGCATAAAATAAATGCCTAGATTAATTAATTTATATTGAAAAGGATTAGATTTCGCTTCGACTCTTAAAAAACTTGGTAAATGTTAACGTGGAAGTACATAGATTGTTATAGAATTAAACCCAAATTATAATAACGTTTATCTCTTTATTTCACCACAAAGACCTTTTAAATTACAGTTGTGTTTTTGATAAATCGACATCGGTGAATACTTTGTTTTTGAGTGGGTGTTTTTTCCAAGTTATATAATTTCAAGAATAAACATTTTGCCTTTGATTGATTTTGGAGCTGATTTTATAAAACATGGTCCATAGCACATCATATATTTTTTTATATATATTTAATGTGTAAATTTTCGCTTTCTAAGTGAAACTATTACTTTGCCAATGAGTGAATAGTTTTTTTTGTGGTTTATTATAGTAAGCGATTTGAGTGATAAAATGCTTTATTTCCCATGTGTAACATATTAGGCTACCAAATAGTTAACATCTAGATATATAGTATAGAGTAAACCTTAAACAATGTCGAAAAGCACTCTAAAACATAATATTTTATGCTTTTACAATAGGGTATGTCGTTTAAAATGTTACGCAAGCGTTTTTAGTCAAAGCACAGACGGGGCTCATGATTTGTTTTGTTATATTTTATCAATTCCAAAAATATTAGCAAAAAAACATATTTCAAGCCCCAGATCCTTCTTATATAGTTTGGGGATGTCTTTTGGTAAATCGAAGCTCAGTTGGTATGTTATGTCTCCAAAAACCAGGAATAGGGAAAGCGCGGAATCATCAAATATTGTAAAAGGATCCTGTGCACACGATTTGCTTATCTGATTCGAGAATTTCTAACTCTTGATCAACGAACACTGAGATGTAATAACTATAACAAAATATTAATGACTGCATCATATATTGCTTTCAACTAAAATTACTGTGACGGACTTAGTACTTTACTACACTGTTCCTAAAATATTTTCAAGTGCTCACATAACTGGAAAATTGGTTGAGAGCTTAGTCATTCATATCTTAATGAAATGAAGAAATTTATTTATTTTATATTAATAGTTTTATAGAACTGTTTCACAACCTCTTCTCTTTTCATGACCCAACAAATATTTCTTGTTAACCTGAAATTCCCATATGTTCTGAAGGTGGTTCAGGGGGATTTGGAACGTCGGTTACATATCATAATTTTAAGAGATGATTTCATTAATGCCATTTCAAAGTCAAAACATTACTAATGACACACTACCTCTTATTCCATAGGAAAATCACGTGGGAAAAAACCTGTAATTTACGACGGGGTAATCGGTCAGTTTTGTAGGTCTCGAATAGATAATTATTTTACATTTGGAGTCCACATTAAGGTGTATATATAAAATCGTTCGCCATCTTGAAACCTTTCATTGGTTTAAGAACTGGTTAACGAACTTGTCCCGAAAATCAATGTATAAAATATCTGTATCGGTGCCAGGTTTAGTCGGGATTACTACAGTTAATACTGTAGTTACTTAGAAATTACTATATTTATCCGTGTTGATAATATATATATATACACACACACACACATTATTTAATAAGGATTCCTCAGACTCATGATCTAAAAATTCCATCATGACCGTGATTGGAATAAGGGTATGTTTTCTATCAGAATCTACCTATAAATTGAAATATTTGATACCAGTGGGGATTTAAATAATAAGTCAAATTTTCGCTCCCCTCTTCTGTTCCTGCTGCCAGTTCTATAATTTTGAGTAGATGAAAGTAATTGTGGCCCATTTTCATTATATTTAATAATAATAACAAACACAAACCCTTGATCTATTTTAATACTTCTTTTAAAAAAGCTCCTAGAACTATGTAGGTAGATTACTATTTTCTATGCACACTCAAACACACTTAATATTTTGATTATAATAATTAAGCAGATTTATACTTTTAAATTTAATCCATGCTACTAGTAGTGTTCTACGAAACAGTTTCGGATACACTCATAATAATTACACTGTAATTACAACAATTCACATCAATATATCAATCAATCATGGTTTCCGATCCTCAGCTGTACTTCAATTACGATTAAATTATCACCAACGTTAAAGTGAATGGAGTAAATCCTCGATAACTGAACCACAAGTGACTGACAATATCGGAAATCAGATCAACGATACAGTTCCACCCAATAGGGCATCGTGGGATTAATACAACAATTGTACTACACTAATATCCGTCACAATTTTCGCTAGAATATCACTGTTTCAACCAATATGCAACGAAACTTTCTATTTTATTTATTTTTTTGTTTAAGCAAGTTTATAACTTTTTAAATATTTACCATTTTGCAGGTACCATTTTCGGTAAATATGTTCATGTGAGAAAATTTTTTATTTTCATTGTTCAACAAAATGACGAGGTTCATTTTAAAAACTCCATTTTTTAAATGTGTGATTAAACCATTTTCAAACTGTAAAATATTATTTTTGCGAAAATATACTTCATATTAAATTTATGTTGACTTACGGTTTTTATTTAAGTAAAATATGAAAAAGTTTTGTATTTAATTTTTTGACATTTGAACCAGGAACCTCCAATTTTGATTTCCAATATACATAAAATAAATAACAATTTAAAATATATTATTATTTAAAGACGATAAATGTTTTGCTATATATGTTTTAAAAAATATATATAAATAATTCGGTGTGAAAAGCCTTATGCAGTAAAAATAAATATATAATCTCGTTTCTTATAATGTTTTTCTGGTATAAAGTTATTCAGTGCTCTAGTAGAGTTTTTCATTATTGACCCTTTATGCCAATGGCGCAGTGTAGCGGGTACGGCGGCGGTTATCGCAAGATAACCAGATCAAGCAACGTCGAGCGTGGCCGCTGCTTGGATAGTTGACCGCTGAGCGATCCTGTCCTTGCAAGCGGCCCGCATGCCCGGCCATTGGTGGTGGTTTCGGAAGTCACCTTTAAAGCCGTTGGTCCCCAGGTTTAAGTGTTAGAGAGGCTTCTTAGCCCTCTAACTTCGCCCTGGTAAAAATAAGACATTCTTTACTTTTTTTACTTTTTACTTTATCGCTCTAATCTTTCTCTTTACAAAAACCCTTAGAACACCTTAGCTGATCGTAATAACATCCTGCAAATAAATAGCTTCCATAGAACACTTTGTTTACAATATTATTTAATTAGTACATACTTACATATGTATATGTAGGTCTAACATTCTCCAAATCTTCAGTAATCGACTTTTGTATATGGAACACGAGGTTAGTAGCTATTATTTTCCTTTAGGAAGATCATTCTATGGTAATATATTTATCTTCATACTTTCAAACTTATAAAATAATGTTTTGAATTTTACTTGATATGATTACTTTTCTCCAAAATATAATAAAATAATATTAAACTAATATTGTTTAGATTTTTATTTGGCAGATATTTTCCTGAGTATGATTTCCAATGCTATGGGCAATATTAGTTTCATTTCATGGTCATCTAAGATTCCTATAAAATTCCGTTTATTGTCCTTTATTTCACGCACACCGCACGCAACACGTACGCGGCGGCGCGCGCTCCCACAACACACACACTACACAAACATCAAACCTTTTAATCTTAATTCATGCAGGTTAGGTCAAGTAATACAATTTGGTTGACATAGCATGGGGAAGTAATAGTGAGTGTTTTGTTTTTATAACACCTCCGAGTACTGTATTGAAAAGGACTTCTTTCTCACTATTATTAGTCAATGCGCTATGTGGTAAAGATTTAACTTTAGTGTTTTTAAAAAATGAGTACATAAATATACGCAAACAACCCTTATTTATTCATTAGTATTGAATAGTATAAATCTAATTATAGTTCAAATGTAGTCGTGAATAATTTTTTAAGTATTCTCAACGCGTAAATTCAGATAAAAACATAGTATATTGTTTTATGCAGAACAGAAAAGGTTCTGTACCCACCGAGACTTATGCCCAAATTCAAGTCACCTAAATAAGGGAAAGCTGGCTTTATCCCAACAATTTCAATAACTATACGGACATTGGATGTGCCTATTTAAGAGTGTCTGTTGTATACAAGGGTTACGAAAATGAACTAAAAGTTAAATACCACGAGAAATCTGTCTGATTTTATAAATAATAATGTTAAGCACTTATCCGATTGGTTATTGATGAAACATATGTACTGACAGAGGGTTCTCACAATAGCTTAATAGCGACAGAATGTAACTTACAACCACTCTTCTATCTCAAATGTGAAATACTAAAAGGATTAACGGGTCCATGAATTGTAATTGTACTCCAAATGAGTTTAATTTTACTAATGAGGTAGAAATAATAGTTTAGAGGTTCTGTTGTATACAAGGTTACGATAATGAACTAAAAAGTTAAATACCACGAGAACTCTGTCTTAGTTTTATAAAATATTTGTTAAACACCTATCCGATTGTTTATTGAAGAAACACACGACTGACATAGGGTTCTCAACAAGAGCTTAAATTTTCCTTTAATTATCGGGTCGTCCTGTATATACAGTAACATTATCTTTGTTTTTTGCTCAACCCAATGTAAGCCCTACACTTGGTCGATGTCTTGGAGTGCAATCAACCAATGAATACAACTCATTACCCTCTCGCTCTAGCTTGTTCTCTCTCTCTGTCTAACTGGCCGCGCGCTGTCTTCTCATTCGC
Source organism: Homalodisca vitripennis (assembly GCF_021130785.1). NCBI lineage: Eukaryota > Metazoa > Arthropoda > Insecta > Hemiptera > Cicadellidae > Homalodisca > Homalodisca vitripennis. The sequence goes on along the minus strand of NW_025777618.1, from coordinate 30,312 downwards.
TCCCGCTCTGTCTTCTGTCTCACTCTAGCCTCACCACGCCCAACGAGCGCCTTCACGCTGCCTAGCGGTGGACGCGCGTAAGCTTGCCAAATTCAAATAAAAAATTGGCAGGACTTTTTAACATTGGCTTTGCGCTTCTTATAAGGTTTGTATTCATTGAATCAACCGCCCGACTAACCTTAGTGTATCATATTAGGCTTGTGCGGCAGGTGTTATAACTAAAACACCTATAATTTTAATACGTTGAATCATTGTATTACATAATTAAATTCTTGAATTATTTTGACCTCACTCTAACGAGCTATATTTAAGGTCAACAGATATTCGGCCTGAAACCAGTTGATTAAGAGAGTGGGCTCTACTCATGAGAGGCGGAAATATTTCAAGAATTGTATAGTATTAGTATTTTTCCTATGAGGTTTATATAGTAACCTTAAACAGATGAAAACCTCAAATAACCATGTACGAGTAATATACTCGTATATGCAACATTGTTGATTAACGACGTAAGGGTTGTTTTTGTCCCTATTATGCCCTGTAGTGAAATGTGAGGTCTTGGCCTTTTTACTAATATAAATATTCTATGTTATTTATAGAATTAAACAGTGGAAAATTTAAGTATATCATGTATTTGAGACTATTATTAAGATGTTTCTAGAAAATGTACCCAAAAATGTGTTTTCAAAGGGCTGTTCATTATAACAAGATTATTCATATATTGGTAAAACTGAATGATGCCATTATTGTAGGATAAATAAATTGTCTAAATTAGTTTCATAAATTTAAGTTTCTGGAAAATACCAAAATGGGGAAGTACCTCCGCTTCCCCGTAAAGGCCTACGAGTGATAATTAATCTGAAGATTGGTTACAAAACATTGTATATTTTCGTGGCAATTTTATATAGTAAAATTTAAATAAATAATATTTTATTCATAATTTTGGAAAACATAAATATTTTTATGAATTAGTGACATTTACAATAATGAAATACTATATTAAACTAACCACATGTTAGCCTATACATGTACCCCCATAAGGCCACAGGTTAGAGGTCATATCAAACCACAACTGGTAATTTAAAAATAACAAGAAAGTGATTGTTCCGCTGTGAATTGTTTCTGTCATTCTGGCAAAGCTAAAACATGTTAAACTCAAACAATAGCAGCTTAGGTTAGTGGTCATGTCGAATGGCAACTGGTGATCTGACAATAACAGAGACTGGTGGTTCTGCTGTAAATTGTCCCTGCCAACTGTCAAACTAAACATGTTAAACTCAAACAATAGCAGCTTAGGTTAGTGGTCATGTCGAATGGCAACTGGTGATCTGATCAATGACCAGAGACTGGAGGTTCTGCTGTAAATTGTTTCTGTCATCTGCAAAGCTAAACACGTTCAAATCATAACAATAGCAGCCTTAGGTTAGTGGTCATGTCGAATGGCAACTGGTGATCTGACAATAACCAGAGACTGTTGGTTCTGCTGTAAATTGTCTCTGCCAACTGTCAACCTAACATGTTTAAACTCATACATCTTTGTTGTTCACATTATAAATAGCATTAACGAATTGGAATTTTCAAAAAGTAAAAATCAGGATAATATTTATTATCCAGATTTCTACACATCTCTAAAATAATTTTTAAAGATTGTTTAGTTGAAAATCAGGAGCCTCGACTGCAGGTAACCAATAATGGACTGCACTTACCCATATTTTATGTTAATCACCAAATATCATATAATATTTGCATACAGTCCGAGCAGCAGATGTTTGCACAATAAACTCAGCAATAATTACAGTATTTAGATCCAATTCAAAATTACAGTTGTTTCATAAATTATTAACATTAGATGGATTGGGATAGAATTATTTAGCCAGTACACAAATAAATAAAACAATCAAGATTTGTGTTCGTGACATTATTGCAATATTGTTAACTGCAATAATGTTTCCAACACAGCCACAAAATGTCTTTATAAAACTTATTGTACGGTTTTTCATTGTCATGTAATTCTTGTATTTGTTTCCGTTAATGGTTGGAAAAATAATCGTTAGATCTTAGTTTTTATGCATCGTGGACAAAAAACAGAACATTTTACCATAAAGCTAAGCAAAAACAACCCTTACGTCGTGTACAACAATGTTTGTATAATACATTAGTTTTTTGACATTTCTTAAAGTTTCGATATGAAGCCATAGGAAAATATGTACACGTATAAAGTAATATGGAATGATTTATAAGGTGACATGTATATAAACAGAATTACTGTTTGATGTGTGAAAATCCTTGCTTTATAAACAAAAATTAAGTATTTAAATTATTTAAAATTTAATACAAATAATGCAGTGAAAATATGAATAAAAGTGAGTACCAGCCATGTAAGGTTATACATATTGACATTTAGTTAGCCATGAATAGATTTATAATAGTATTTAGGTATTTCATTTTCGTAATAATATACTACTAATTCGAAGTAAATGATATACAACACAAACTTTAACTCTAAACGACATATATAATATAAAATCCAGGATTGCGTGGTTATTGGAATCGTGACCCGAATTCACTGGCAAGATGATATAAGAATACATTACCGCATGAATATCTGGTTTCAGTTCTTCGAATGGGGGAAAGTTAGTTACTGTATAACCCCGAAAAACGTGATCGAGATAGACGATCGAATTTTCATGGACATTTTTTAATTCACTTGGAAAAAATATTTATTCACACTATTAAAATAATTGGCGTATATGTTTTAAACAGATGATACTTCATTTCAAATGTAGTTTTAAATATCACCATTAGTTTAAGTTCCTAGTCTCATTATATACTTAGGATTATAGGGTCACTAGACAAGAACAATATTGGTATATAAAGCGAATAAAGTCAATTTAAAGGCTCTATAGGAGTCTTGAGTCTGAGCCTGATTTACTGAACTTTGGGCCTTAAAGCAATTTAATTAACTTTTAAACATTTGAATGGAAAAGTTTCTCACAGATTATAAATCTAATATTATTTATTTTAAAAACGTATTTATCAAAGATATAATAATATTAGTGTAATAATATTTTATTAATGTGTTTTTTTACGTATGAAAGTATATGGGATCATGTCTGTTATGAAACGCTTACAATAAGTTTCTTTTGTCATTTTAACAGAAGCTTAAAGCATTATCCAGTTGTCCTAATGGAAGGTAGGTAAAATATAAATGTATTTAAAATTTTCACAAGTGACTATTTAGAGTAATATACACACTGAGTGTGGTTTTTGTATTTTATGTAATCCTTCAGAATTGAAAAAACCAAAGTTTCGGACAATAAAAAGATTTCATTATACATGAATTGAATGGAACAATTTGGTAATCTTCTCAAAGTTTTTACAAAAAATTTGTATTTTACTTCTAATTAATTTGCCTAGTACTTTCTTTCTTTTGTAACATTTCCAAAAGTATACAATTGAAGCCCTGTAGTGAAATAGATTTTTGTTTATTTTTAAAACAGAATTCTTACAAAAAATCATTTTTAGGATAGCGGAAATACATATAAATTTATATCTTCCAGGTATTTGAACCAAAATTTAGGGACACCTTGCAATCATCCAAAAATAAAATGTTAAGGTCATGCTTTATTAGAGCATTTAGATTAAAGATTATTGCACGTCATGATCCTTGTTTGTACTAATAAAACAATATTTTCCCTAAGAAAAATTGAATTTAAAAAATCATAATATTCTGTGTATTTCTATTTACTAAAAAGACTTAATTTTGTTAACCTATACATCGCAAGCTATCAGTACCCAAAACCAGTCTCTGGTGATGTAAATAAGTAAGAGTGCTCCTTATATATATATATATATATTATATATATATATATATATATATATATAATATAGAGCAACTCTTACATTATTAGATATATGTGAGCCCACTGAGTGATAGGCATTAATTACGCACCATTATAGAACTCAGTCTTTTCTATGTTGTAATCAAATTTCTATGCAAAACTAAAAGTGTAACTTCAATATTTCACGAAATATTCTTACCAGCAGGATAAATGAAAAACTTTTCATTAAGTTAGTTCTTATAACTGTGTTAAAAAACACACACGCGACACACTATGTATATAGTATTTGAATACTTAAATAAATAAATAAATAAATATTATATATATATATTTATACATTAAATTGTATCAATGGCAACAGCCTTATTTAATATCAATAAACATTGAATCGCAAAAAGTGAGGGCACAATGGTATAATGGTAGCACATTCACCCGGCAATTTAGAGATCCGGGTTCGAGTACGGAGCAAGTACTTTTTGCGATTTCAATGTTTATTGAAATTAAATAAGGCTATTGCCATTTATACAAATTTAATGTAAATAAATGTCCATTTGACAGGTATTTTGGTCTTCCCGATCATAATAATGTTACTTTTGGGTTATTTAAACGTATATGTGTAGATACGGCCAAATATAAAAAATAATTGAATTATATATATCTACCAAGTGATCGCGCCGACTTCAAATTAATACTTTTCACGATTATTTCCCCTGTTATAACATACTTAAATCTCTGCAGTGTGGCTTTTCTGTAGGTTATTGTGGAGCCGAATTACTAATTTAAACACTAGCACAGTTTTTAATTTCATCATCTTAAGTCTTTACAGGCAGAGGCTTAGAGGTAAATTTTTATTACTACTCTACAAGAAACAAGTTGTGTTTGAGATTTTTAGTTTATCTGCTTATTACCTATATATTTATTAATTCGTAAAATTCTAGAATCCTTAAGCACTTAAATTAATTTATTAAAGTAATAATCAAAGAGGGAAAGTAGTTAATTATTAATGTAAATCAGGACAATGTGTTTTTGAGAAAAGCTATAGATCCGACCAGGACTGAAATGCAATTAATTCACTTTAGCTACTGCCACCCTCTTTCCAATTAATTGACTTCAACACATTCCTGACGATTGTTGCTGGTTTAGATTTACTGAAAGCAAGTCATTCATTAAAGTTTATTACTAAAAGATTTATATTATTTTTACACGACTTTTTATTTGTATAAGACATACACATATTACACAGGTGTATTCAAGTTTATAAGAATTCCCAAAGATCTGTATAGAGTGGATTATTGAACGGTTTCACTACCAGGTTTGTTTTTAGCTACGTTTACAGTTTTCAATAGGCTGTCAATACGTTGTGTTAAAGTTGTGAAATATTTTATTTTGCAGATCTATGGACTGTTGCCATTATAAATAGTACACGTTTGAAAATTTGGTGATTGCAAAGTAAAAATGTTTTTAATTAACACATGTTATTTGAAAATATTACAATATTGTTATCTGTGCATAAAAATGCTAGATTAATTAATTTATTCAAAAGGATTAGATTCCTTCGACTTTAAAACTTGGTATGTTACGTGGAAGTACATAGATTGTTTTAGAATTAACCAATTAAAAACGTTTATTATCTTTTTCACAAAGAGGCCTTTTTAAAATTACAGGTTGTGTTTTGATAAACGACACATCGGGATACTTTGTTTTTGAGTGGTTTTTTCAAGATAAATAATTTCAAGAATAACATTTTGCCTTTGATATTTTTTTTTGGAGCTATTTTATAAAACATGGTCATAGCAATCATATATTTTTTTTATATATTTTTAATGTGTAAATTTCGCTTTCTAAGTGAACTAATTACTTGCCAATGAGTAAATAGTTTTTTGTGGTTTATTAGTAACGTTTTGAGTGATAAATGCTTTATTCCATTGTAAATATTAGGCTACCAAATAGTTTACATCTAGATATTAGAAGAGTAACCCTTCTAACAATGTCGAAAGCACCTAAACATAATATATTTTATGCTTTTAAATAGGGTATGTCGTTTAAAATGTTTACGCAATCGTTTTTATCAAAGCACAGACGGGGCTCATGATTGTTTGTTATTTTATCAATCCAAATATTAGCAAAAAACATATTTCAAGCCCAGATCCTTCTTATATGTTTGATGCTTTTGGTAAATCGAAGCTCAAGTTGGTATGTATGTCTCAAAACCAGGAATAGGGAAAGCGCGGAATATCAAATATTGTAAAAGGATCCTGTGCACACGCTGTTACTGATTCGAGAATTTACTTCTGTCAAGCTTGCCTTTATCTAAAGTTTATATATATAATATAATATGTATGTATATATGTATATAAGTATATATATATATATATATATATATTATGTATATATATATATATATATAGTACTCTTTCATCTCAATTATATATCGATATGCAAGACATATACGTATTTACATATCTACGCCGGTTATATATATGGTGACACTCGTTACGTTTAACACCTGATACTAGTCTAAGTTAATTACAGTTTTCTCTGACGCTTATTAATTTAATTCATTCAATTTGTACTTTAATTAATTTACAAAATATTCTGTTTCATAAACAATCTTATTGAAGGTACAGCCACAGTTACTTTGAGTTTACAAGATGAGTATACAGATTTGTAACTTAATAAAAATGGATAACTCATTAATTTTTAATTGATAGTATTTATTTTTTGTATTTTATTTTTTATTTATTTCCAACGGATCAATCATTAACAAAAGCGAGCATAATAATTTATAGTAATAATAATAATAACTTAGTAACAATGACTAAAACAAACAAAAAATAATTAGGTTTTTTGATAGTTGCCTTGTAATATGTGTATGAGATGCAATAAGTAATAATAAATATCAACAAAATGCAACAAGGAACAGCCGTAAATACTAATAAAAACAACTACAACAGACACAGATAAACTATATGAACAATATAAAATGATGATAATAGGATATACTAACAACAATATAAACAATTCAATAACAATAACAAAAAAAAGGCCCACTGCCAGGCAATACAGCACAGTGAGCCTTGCTCCACTAAGACAGTTAGTATGGAGTTTTTTAGGTGCACATCAATACACTGCACTGGTGGTCACTATCACACTTATGGGTATGGCCCTTTAAAGGCACCATCAAAAACTAAAACAAAAGAACAGGTGCGTGCGTGTGTGTGTGTGGTGTGTGTGTGTGTGTGTTGTGTGTGTGTGTGTGCGCGCGCGCGCACGTGAGTGTGTTTTTGAGATTTAAAAGTTGAGTGGTTAAGAACTGAGAAGTAAAAATATAGCTCTCCTGAAGGAAGCCAAGGAAGCGCAGGAAAAGACGAGGTGTTCTCGTAGCAAACATTCAAGTCTCTGCATCCTAATCACAGGACTGTTGGCTGCATAGGAAGTCGTCACCGAAGTTCTTGAAAAAGGGACCCTATATCTTGTGCCAGTGGGAATTTGGAAATTTATTTGCTGTAGCAGATCTGGGCAATCGATGACTCCGTTGACCAGCTTGTACAAGAAGAGAACGTCTTGGATGGAGCGTCTTGTTTCAAGAGAAGGTAAGTTAAGATAAGACGAAATCTCTTTTACTGGAACAGTCCCAGATATACCTAAGTCCAAGGCGCACGGCGCCCATCCCCGCAAGTCTCAGGAACCTCCTCTGCACTCTTATCAATGCCGAATCAAAGTACAAACTGGTGAGGGGACCACACCACGCAACAATATTCACGGTTGGTCTCATCAAGCAGCAATACAGCGTCTTCAAGATGCGCAGGTCGGAGAAAAGGCTTATAAACTCTAAAAGAGAAGACCAAGAATCTTGAGGGCTCTGCTGCATGTGTTCAGAACGTGCTGCTTCCAACTTAGATTGGTAGTAAATATAACACCAAGATCCTTGGTTTCACTGACCCTGACTAATGGCGTATCCATGATTGAATAATCAAATATGATTGGGTTCATGGTGCGATGAAAAAGTAACAGAGGTGCATTTGCTGATATTGAAAAGTCCTTTTTTTTCGTACTACACCAACGGGCAACCAAGTTGATGTTCTCCTGCAGTACATCAAAACTATAAATATATGATAAAATAACCCTTTTGTCCCTTAAAGTTAAACTATCCAATAGATGTATTTTAATACTTATTGAATAACTAAAATATCAAATCTTATTAGTCTACGTAAATTAAAGCCATAAACCGTGACTGACTGACTACTCATGTTGTCTCAAAGTTATAATGATTTAGGCCTTGTTTAAATGTTCCTTGTAGTATCTAGATATGTATTAAGAAAACGATTTTGTAAAATTAAGGCCTCAAGAATATGACAAGTATGTTTTTTGTGCATCTTGCCTACATCAATTTATCTACCTCGTTGACTCCTAATGGTTTTCTCTCAAAATATGTCTGCCCCTATCACCAATAATTTCTAAATATATTGTATTAAATCACATGATTTAAACCACGATTACACAATAAAATCCATTACTCTGATTTACTCTTTAACAAGACGAATAGAACAGTAACTTTAGTAACAAAGCCAATTACGAGGTACTTGTGACACCGATTGACGTCGTTAAATTTGTAAGAAGTGTATTCGTTATTGCCTAAATAATTAACGTACTCTGGTCACTAAAGATATTTGTCTTTCTTTCAAATAGCTTATTTAATATAATGTTTATTAGATTATTAGTTAATGATAGATGAATACTGAAATTAATTAGTTAAAATCGCTCTACTGGAATTGAAATTATGAGGTTTATGGACGAGAAGTATGTTTTATGTTTTTTATAGTTACTATCAAAAATATCTTCAATTTCGCTTAAGAGCTAAAAATTTTTAGGAAATCAATAAGATAAGTAATTCAGAGTAGAAACGATCGCTAGTCCCACCACAACCTGGTAAACACAAACGAAATGCATAATCAAAAACATTGTGTCGGTACACTGACCCGATAGTCAAATGCGGGGCCCAATTATTAATGGTGGACTGATTCATAATATGGGTTACAACCAAATATTTACATAAATTTGTTATTAAATTTTGTTATGCGTCTGAGGAATATAAAATTAGCGGCAACTGAATCATATCAACTTTTTTAGTACACTCTCTCTCATCGCTTGGATTGTAAATACACTTACGCTATATATATATATATAATATATTATAAATATATTAATATATATTAATATACTGTATATATAATTTTTATATATATATAACATACTTAATATATATATATATATATATATATATATAAATTCTCATTATTATTAAAATCCCTCTAGTCTACGCCCCACTGGTCTATAAAGTTGCAAAAACTCCATCTTGGTTACTAAAATTTGCATTACAGAAAACAAAATATATTCATTTAAAGAGCCTGTAATCAAACCGTTTAGTTTAAAGATCACAACCATATGTTTTTCAAAATTTAATCCTATTTTCAAGTCTTGAAAACAAGGTATAAACTTGATAGTAACAAAACAACACTATCTGCAGTTGAGCACATATTAGTTAAGCATCACGATTAAAAATTCTGTTGAAATATACTTTGAATTGTACTTTGTAGTAAATATTAAGTATTAAGTATGTGCATGCTGAGTATTGTAACGCAAATATCAAATCAAAGCATTACATTGACTACTGACGTGTAATAAAGTAAAATCAAACCAAATCAATTCAAAACTCGTCTCAAACGTCTTTTGGCGTATTACTCTATTGGAGAATTTACGATAAGATGCTGGAAAATTTAGCAACCAAGACAAAATTCTAAACCTGATGTCAAAAAGGTGTCTATATGAGTTTATAAGTAGACAATTGCGACACAACGTCTGACATATTTAAGGTAGTGTTTGCCAGTTTTGACAAAAAGTAGGCTTCTCAGACCTGTGTATATTTAATATTTTTTCTTGATCGGGCAATACCACAAAATCGACTACGACACAAAAAATATTAAAGAGCGGATTAAATTAAAATGGTTATAAATATATCTTTCTAAAACTTTTTGTCAACAGAGCCAATAAACTAAAACTAGAACGTAAAATTAAGTAAAGATCTGCATTATAAATCAGAAATAAAATTGTAACTGCTGTGTGTTTCCACTGTATCCAGTGTATCAAGATGTAACATATCAACCCCAAGTTTCAAAACCCCGGAGGCGAGAAATGTACCGGATATTACCCGCCGATGTCTTTCCCTCACTCATATCCGGTCGGTCGTGGATCTACAGAGTGTTCGAATTATTTTCTTCGGTTTTCACTCAAATTGACCGGCAAAACCATTAAAAACTGTATTAAATTTTTGATTTTACCTATAAAGAGCAATATCAGAATCGAATGTATACAGCAAATTTCGAGCTCAAACACAATATGCTTGCTCTGCCCATTCTCATAAATGTCTCTTCATAACTAAGAACTCCATATTATATATACATTTGTATTTATAGCCTTAACTTGGTACGAAGGGAGTACTTGCGTATATCTTGGAATGAGTTTCGTCAGTCAGTATATATCCAAAGAAACGTCTAATGGTTAAATGGTGCCCATTCAACATTCGAGCAAATATTTTAAATAAGTCCCAAAATAGACCCAAATCGATATATTTTGTACATTATATTACGTAATTATACACAAATATTTATTCTATAATTTTTTTTTAAAAATATCTCTTAATATTTAAACATGGTGGGGGCAATTTTTGGAAAATTAATACTTTTGATTTTTGGATTAAGTTTATTATGAACTGCAGTACAAACAAGTTTTTGAGAGAATCTCCAGTCATTTACAAATTATAATGTTTGTCCAACGCGTTATATGATAATCATGTATGTATGTTTTTACAGAAAAGCGGGCGTACGATGTAAACTAGGTATACTCCCGTACAACACTACGGGAATAAATTGTGTTCGTACAACACAATAACCACCCGTAGATCTTAATAGATTCAGATCAAACTTGGTAAACAGATAGTATTTTATACATACCCTAGATGAATTCTTTAGCCACTCTCGACAAGGAAAAGTTTCAAGATGGTGGTCATTTGTTTTTTAGTAACATTATTAGCTGTTTTATTTCTCAAGAGAAATAAAAATGGACACTTTTCAAATAAATTTACTATTTAAACAGATCATCCTTAGCAACATTTAAAAGTTTTTGAATCATACAATTAAAACCGTTTAAAGTGAATATGTTTACATACCATAGTTCAGTATTAACTGGAACTATATTAAGTTCAACGTCTTCACAAAGAATTTTTATATGTTTGCAAAAAAAATTTTTTTTTCAAGTAGTTTTCATGATTATGGATTTTTTTAAATTTTACGATTCTGTTAACATGCCATCACTGAGAGTTATTGTTCCGTGAGTGTTGTGCCGAATCAAACATCTTAACTAATAATGCATCGAAAGTTTGACATTTCGAGATCACAGCTGGCGATATTTTAAAAAATTCTAGTTAAATTATTCTTTTTTCTTCCTTTTAAAATGCATACACTTTTTTTTGGGATGTGATGAAATGAAAGTAAAAGCTATAATAAATAATATTTTATACTAGTGAAGCATAAAGGAATTATTCAACAGAAACAGTAATTTTTAAATATACTTTCTAGTTGTTACTAATTTGGGCCAGGTGGACTTCTGACAAACTAAAGATACATTCAGGATCAAGAATATTTTAGTTTATTCAGGAAAAGTTAATATAGTTTACTTTTATTTTATAATCAATATAAACACACTTAACATGTTCAGTTTGGCTGTATAATTATATACAATATCTTTGAATATAGCATCAGCATGCCGTGTACACATAAGCCTACTGAACGAAAATCAAAAAGAGTTTTTGGATTGGATTTTTTTTTTACTACTGGAAAATACTTTCCCCTTTCCGTAAGTGATTATCCAATTATGACTATATTGGAAAAGGATATCAATTAGTGAATTTCCTATCCTTGAAAGCCTGAACTATCTGTCTTGAGATGTGTGACACTGGATGTAAATTTTAACCCTTACTACAATTTGTTTTTCTAAGGAATTCTATCTTTTGATATCTTGGTATTCTCTATCGTTGAATATTTTTCATTCTGTTGTAAAATCCATAGTTTTATCCCTACTTATGAACTCGTTAAAACCCTTTCAGTTAAAGCACATTCTGGTCTTCCGGAATTTTGTTTAACCCAGTGATCTCTTCACTGTTAAGGTTAACCTTTTGTTTGTGGAAATAACCTACTGTTTTGCATTGCCTATAGCCTTGAAAATCTTAGGGAAAACTTGACCTAGAGCGTATGATTCAGCTAAAAATATGCGTTATAACATTTTAAGAAAAGAAACTTTAAACGTCAATTTGATATCTCTTTTTTAAATTTGTATGTATTACAAAAAAACTTATACAATTTTATATTTGTACACTAGCGTATTACTATTAAAACGACTAATTAGTTGAATTTTATTTACTAATGCATTTAAGTGACGCTTAGCAAACTCCAGTGTTAAACGTGATGACAGGGAGAATGCGTCTCTAATTTGCATATTGTTTGTCTCAGCCTAAAATCAGCGTTTTAATAGAACAGAAGCATATTTTTGTGTTCAAAGCACAGCTCACTCGCGATTACTTTTTTAGCTCAGTTTTGTGAGTTGGGATTATATTATAGTTTTAACAGAAATTATAGGCCAAACGATAGATTTCTACAGAATTTCTAAATAGATTTTACTCTTAAAAATTAAACTTTTGTCAATCATATTTTTAAGAAATCTTAAAAATAAATTTTCTTTAATAAGTTTTGTTTGAAGTTAACGTTATTCCAAATTTATAATATTTTTTTACAGGCAACTTATTAGAAATTATAAAGATTTTATTCTAAACTATATACAATATTTTTAGTGTTATTGATATTAATATAATTATGTGGCACTATAATATGACTCCTTAAAATTATAAAGGCTGATATTTTATATACAAGACTCGTAATTATTGAATTTATATCCTTTATACCACCTTTTTTAGACTACAACTTTGATAACTATTCCATCAAGGAGAAGAATAATTTATATTTAGTGAAACTTTATTCATATTTTAGTTATTATTTTAATTTTTATTGACGTTTACGATAATTGCGAGTCATTAATAATAATATAACAGCATTACACGTTTGAGAACTAAATTTTCTATACATTCAAATTTTTTTTATGCAACTTCATAACGCTTCTTAGTGTATCGGACTCCTACTTATGTTTATTGTAAATGTGTCTACTGGGATACAATTTCATAAATTTGCCTACCAGTTATGCAAAAGTGTGTACGTGGGTGTTGGGAAACGAGTAAAATCACATTATTTCAACAAACAAATAATGTTATTATTTTGTGTGGTGATGTTTCAAACATATATATTTACAAGGTGTTATATTCAGGCAACAATTTTACCTTTAACTACAATCTACAAATTGTGCCGGCAACCTAATATTTTTATATGAGAGCCAACAGCAGAACACATTCACCACACCGTGATGCGGGCCAGAGTAAAAAATGGAACCCCGCGGTGGTAACTGCATAAACAATTAGTTGCTGTAGTTTAAATAAATAATAAAATAGATGGAATTCCATTCTGTTTTGAACTGTACGTGTTATCTTTATTTTCACAAGCTACTAAATTCTACATAGACATTATTATGGTTCCTGGGATGAATTAATCAGGCCCTATTATTATTATTATTTGGAATATCCCTAAAGCCCGACGCCCCACTAGTCTTTGGATTAGCGAAAATCCCAACTTGTTCTCTAAAGTTCCGTAATATTAACTAAACGAGCCTTTTATGTGTACAAATTGTATTACGATAGCACGACAATAATTTTATTTAATTAAACACCATTTTTAATTATTAATACTTATGTTTCATAATCAAAATTAAACAGACACTAAACTCTTTTTCTTAGTCTTAAGACGTATGTTATACAGGATATAACACGTTATTGCTCAGGTTAAGACAGACATATTTTTAATTGTTACCATATATCTTCCGAACATATTTAGATTCCCATCTGTCCGTCTGTTTGTGTGATTGTTATAAAATATCTTAAAACTAATAAATTTAATTTATTAAAAAAAATTGGCTCAAATGTTTATAATAACAAGGCCAGCTTCTGAAAAAATAATGAAACTATCCTAATTTTTTTTCAAAATCACGGCTATTAAAACTGTTGAAAAAAAACTTTGAATATTTTAAAACCTAGGATTTCCCCCAAGAATTGTAAGAATAAACAGTTTTTATTAGGATTTTATATATTATTTTAATACAAAATCCGATTTTACTGATAAAAGTTTAAAACAGGTCACATATAGAATTTGAACTTGCGCTATTTTTATCTGAAGTAGTAAGCCCAGAATCTGAAGTTTTAGACCGCCCGGTCTATTGGTTCTCCAAAATGAATTAATGGAGGGAAATTCACCAATGCTTAAGCCAAACAATAAAGAGACGTATCTTTCAAGTGAACACAATGAATGTTGTGTGAGTAGTGAATGACCAAGTAATGTATCTTATGGGATTTTAGTAGATTGTATGTAGAAAATGAATTGTACTTAACGTAACGAAAATGTCCTTGTTCACTGGTTTTCCTTATACGAAATGTTTTTTTAACTTAATAACAGAATTGATTATTTATGGATCTCAATGAAACTGTATTTTATAAACTTATTTTACCACTTAGATACTTACTTCACAATTTATTTGATAGTCTGCAGCATAATCAGGCGATATCTGTCTAGTCTTGCTGGTGCTGTTGGAGAGGCAGCGCTTATTATCGGAGATTGTAATATAAATGCTAATGCCAGGACTATATTAAAATTGCTACACTTATAATTCTGGGGTTCCATCTTTTTAGCGTTATAATTCTATGTATTATTTTGAAAATGTTATTTTTTGTAAGTGTATGAAAAGTGGTTTTAATTTATTAACTATGAGTTTTCGTAAAACCCACATATTTAACAACCAATATATTTTAAAATTAAGATTAATAAAATTATTTTTTAAATCATTAAGTCCAGTAGCGAAAATATTTTCATCAATCCAGTTACAATAATAACTATAATTGTATTGGTTGGATACTATATTCATGTCAGCCTTTCTATAATTCAATACCTTTACAGATATTGTTCAGTAGGTTGTTGCTTATTCTGTTTTCAATTTCAATTTACTAATTTCCAATTCCAATGAAAATAATACATTAGACACTCATACCATTAATTTAGAAGGAATCTGTGTTCTTGGAGTCATGTATTAGCATTTTTACATTTGTATTTAATTTTAAACCTACCCCAAATATTGGAATTTCTGAGCATGCGTTTGCTGGTAATGAAGTGATTTGCATACATATTGTATGCACTACCATTTTACTATCCTTATTTTTTTTTTTTAACATTGGATCGCGAAAACTGAGCACGTCAAATGTACATATAACAAATAAACAAATACACATAATAAACACAAGCAAATATTGCTGCGAGTACACATATGCTTTATGTGACAATACTTGGAGCTCTTCATGTTGGTTATGTAAACGAACTCAACGAAAAACAGTATTAAATAAATGATTTTACAGTACAAACATGCTTTATTAATTATTTATTTCTCAGTAGAAATTATAGCGTTTATAAGCTAAAAATATACTCCCAATTTTTTTTAAAAGATTTTAATTGAGCAATATGAGTGGTTGAATCTGTATTGTCGACATATTGAGTAACAACTTAAATTTTAAAATGTCAATAATATTCTTATTTGGAATTGCTAATTTGAATCAAATGTTGTCCATTCACAGTTCTTTTTACGCATAATATCCAAAGAGGTTTATTGTCTAGGACTGATAAAGATTAATTAATTTCCATGTGCTAGTTAAGAGTAACGCGATATGAACTTTGCCTCCAGGGTTACCCATAAGACCAATGTGAAAATGTTTACTACTAATGCTCAGCCATAAATTTTCAATGGAGTTCGTCACTATCACTGAACACAGTGCTGCTAAAGTGTTATAAACATTTCACTCTTTTTGTAAGGTCCGATGTCGAGATATTGGTTTTGGAATATGGCATGCAGGGCATTTTTCAGCCTCAAATCGTCTTGACAGGCTTCGCTAACGCTTAGCCAATAAAAATACATATGTGGTAATGCAAAAGAAAATAGCTTACTTAATACAAGTGGCAATAGAATGTAACTTTACACCACCACTCTTCCAATCTCAAATGTGAAATACTTAAAAAAGATTAACGGGTCCTGAAAATGTACTTAGTAATGAGGTAGAAATATATATTTAGAGAGTATTTAGATGGTTCTATGACAAAACTTTATATGTGTATACTATTGGTTTATAAATCTTTTTGTAACCAAAGTAATCTAGAGAATTAGAAATTTGTATACATAACATTTTGGTTCTTTACAATATTTTATGTAGGACATGAATTACATTTATTCTCAATTTATATGTTTAATTAAATTTGGGATTTTGAGGAGGTTAGCTATTACATGGGAAAACAATTTAAACAACTGATATTGAGTTCTTTCCCCAGCATTAAAAAAGAGGAGATCAGGATCAAAAATAATCTCGCTAATTTATACTTTAACTACTTAGATCTGTTATTCTTTGTACAGCCTTACCTCTCAAATCATCCATCAATATTAAATATACGCCATTTCATTCCCCCAAAATTTTATTTTCCTCGACCTTTCACATTATTACGTTTTTCATTAATTTAAATTTCCCTGCGTTTCTTTAGTAGAAGGTTTGCCTTCTTTTACTAACTCTACCTTCTTTTTTAGTCTGAGGCCACGTCATGCATTATTATTATGGTTTGCATTTACAGTATTCTTTGCAGATCCAACGCATTAAGATTTACCAAAACATTTTAATGTAGTACTCTGAATCTGACTTTTATAAACTATCTTGATTTTCATGTTCTACATCAGGAGTATGTCCTCTATTTCTTTATGATATCACTCTCCCTTCTTTTCCTGTAATATTATTACAGATTGTTACAGAAATGGCTCATTTCTGTCACTATTTCTTACTCATTTTTTTGCTTTTTTTTTTTTCGCTCCCTTTTGTCTTCCGTATTTAAAGAGAAGAGAGGAGCAGAGTGAAAGGTGGTGTGGATTTACAATATAATCTCATATCCCTAATATGCAACTATGAACGAAATCCAACTTAAATCTTGTAATTCACTAAAACTTTCTATTTATGTAGAAATGGTTTTAAAATGATTTTTTTTGGCTATATTTACTTCAATAAATCCTTCCATTCACTATTCATCAAACATCAATCAAATCTCACTAGATATAAAACGATAATTCACTACTACTATGAAAGGTTAATTTGGAGCACAAAGCTTTGGTGCTAAAATGAGGCGCCCGATTTTAAATCACAAATAGAAAAAAGCTGGATGTGTGTAATATGACACACAGCCACATGAAAATACAGTTTTGTACTCGAGATGCAGAATTCAATTTGGTTTTAATTAGAACAGTTATATTTAAAAATAACTATTAAATTATATTTTCAGCTTATAACTCCCATAATGTGGAAATATACACAAGCCTTTCTTTTTTTTTTTCCATTTTTTCACTTCTCCACCGACGCAAGTAAAGAGTAAACAACACAAATTTGAATTAAAAATATTGGTTTCTTCTAATATAAAGTAGTAATTGTTTTTTATTTAAGTCCTTAAAATAAAACATTTGCTTAGAGGCTTCCAATGTGAAACCCTACACAGATCTTATTACTGTCAAAATAAAATTATCGGAAAAGGTAATAAAATTGGATCTTATGTTTTTTAAAACACCTTATCAACTAAGATTAGAGTTTTATTCAAAATTTGAGAAGCAGGTTTTAAAACTAAATTTTTAAAATAATTATTCATTCTATTTTGAAATAATTAAGAACGAGGAATATATTACAAAAGTGGAAATGAAAATGTTTTTGAAAAATGAAACATTCGTTTTTGAATTCAAATTTAGTATTATGGAAATGATAATGGGACTTTGAAATAAGTACAAACATATATTAAAAAAATATGTTGAATTAATAAATACATAATACCATTAAAAAAGGCTAATTTCAAACAGAGGCTTAATAGTGTAAAATTTTTTAACGTAAAGTCAAATTATTGTTACAAATAAAAAAAACACAAATCAAATAATTAGAAAATATAAATAATTATTCAACAAACAGATTTTATGAATGGACAAATACGTTCATAGTTCATGTCACTCTACCATATTATTCGACTTACAAAGCATGCCACCGATGACATTGACCCACATCACAGACCGCTGCCCAACTCAACATTTCCACAACCCCATCCCCCTCCCTAAAGACCGATGAACCACATGCCAAGATTATTTCATACAATCGAAGTGTATTTCATAATATAAAACGTCATACCAACATATACGCTATCGACACGAGGATAAACCACAAATAGACTCACCCAGCCCCCAGGCAGGACTTGTGATATGAATTATACTTTACAAATTGGTTCTGCATAGTACCGCCAAACAATTCATGGATGTATTTGTTATTTTTAACTATAGTATTTTAACATAATATTGGTGACAGAGGTGTGCATTACTATTTCTTATAAAAATTTCACTAGTTTAATTAAGATTTAATAATTTTTATATGTATGCAAGATTTTGACTCTAGATCACTAAATATCTAAAGAAAGTAAAAATTTATGCCTGTGTCTTCTATGTTTTGTACCGTTTATTATAAAAGTATATTACGAACCAAAACGATTCATTAGTTTGATCACATGAACACATTGAAGTAATTTTATTAGGTGGCTAAGTTAAACTACCCCCTTCCGATCGTCCAAGTTTGGTAGTAGTATTGATAGGGTAATTTACCTGTAATCAGCCAAGAAGTACAAAATTCTCCACGGTGCGTCTCCACTAAGTAATTGCTGTTGAGCATCATCGTAATATTTACTAAGGCTTATAAAACTACTTGCAAATAACGAATTTTTTTAATCGTACTGTACAGCATATGATAGATGGTAATTGAGTGCTATGGGCGACGGTCTCCTTTAACCCTGCAAAACTAACACTTTTTACCTTTTGTGTTACTTGAGATGCTTAAAACCAGTAGGGAAGATTGCACATGTTTGAACCCAATTTAGTGAAGCAGGTTTTTACTTACTCTTATTAATTAATATCTTCGTTCCCCCCATTTTAAAAACAAATTCGTTTGGGGGGTTGTTTTAGTGGGATTCATGCCCAAATGCCCAATTGATTTTGGCTCAGCATGCGTTAAAATACAAAAGAGTCAATATTTCATTTCCATATGACAAAACTGTTTAGTTACCTATCACAAAATTTAAAAAAAAATTATTATTATCGCTCTTAAGACATAAGATTAATTTTATTAGTGTTTACGCACCCCCGCCCCCCGCCCCACCCTATAATTTAATGCTAAGCTAATTTATTTGCTTTTAAATAAATTATTATCAAACCTGTTGTGAGTTTAAAATGTAAAAACTATAGAGTTTTGACAAGGACGGATCAATTCGCAAACCATAATTTACATTTATTTATTCTAACAGGCGGAAAATGCCTTTTTAGATAATATAATAAACAATACAAGAGAACCAAATAAAAATGATTATAAAATAAGAAACCATACTAAAAAATGCAACCACAACAGGCATATTCCCTCATATTTATCATAAATATAGATAAATATTTGTAAAGTCTAACAAGAAAACAAATATGAAATAGACTATTGCATTAAAATAAACAATAAATAGCATTAAATAATAAATATGATAATGAAGTAAAAAGTAACTTGCAATGCAACAAAAACAAGTAATAACAAGCAGAATATAACATATGACTGTAAAAATAAATAATAAAATTTTAAGAAAGCTGAATTTGATTACAACTCATTCTAAACAAAAAAGTAAACAACCCCGCTAACAAAATTAAATAAGCAATTATTCATTGGTATCAAACAATGTTTAATGCAAAAGTAGTGCATTGCCATAAAACTTTAATTATTATGTTACTAACATATCAAATCAAAAGGAAAAGTTTGGGGCCTAAACCATTAACTTGTAACCCTTTGTTCTTCTCTGCCTCATAAGTCATCAGAAAGAAGGGCGTGAATTATCATGGAGGGTAAAAGGCGTCGGTTTCTAATTAAAAGACATGATTCGTTTTCAAAGTATACGCATCTATTATCATAAGATATATATATAAAAAAATCTTACATATATCTACATATTTATATATACGCATACTAGTATTATATATAATAAGAATATATTTTTGTAATCGATGAACTAATATACTTACAAACAAAAACTCAGTAAACAGAAAAGGATAAAGTTATTTGCCGTAATAAATTTGTTCACTATCCACAGGCCGTTCGAAATTGTAGGTGCATAAGAGACCTTAGTTTTTAATAATATGTTCGGTTCGAAAACGGCAATGTTTTCGGTATAACATTTTGTTGACTGAAGATGGCTCCTTCGCAGTCGAGACAAGCAGTATTATCTAAGAAAAGATTTACCGAAAAAATTTCAACCGGAAGATACGTCATTATTCGTACACACCGGATTGAGGTAAGCCTAAGAACATTTAAAGGATTTAAATGTATAAATTTCTAAAGAGCGTCCGATGTGTAGTTTTTAAAAAACAAATACCTGATGGGTAACTATGAGATACGTTTAGTTGTAGGTCACGCAGTCAGGTGTTTACTTGACGACTATTCTGTTAAGATTTAATTTATGAATACATTCTAATAAATAAAACATAGATTAATGTGGAATTTAATTTGATTATACAAATTTTCAGAAGAAATTTTGGTAACCGACACTAGGACTATAGGAGAAAAGTATTATTGAGGTGTGCACAAAAATATTTTATTTAACATACATATTTTTATGGCCGTGTTAAATATTTGAGAAATAAATTTGGTTTTTAAATTGTGCACAATATTAAAGTATGCTGTATTATATATGATAATTATCAGATACCTGGTTATACTTATGTACAATTGTATTCAGTTGAATATACGTAAAACAATAGTACGACAGAATGGGAATGTTAGCAGTGTTCCAATGTAGGTCAGTAGCTGTATGCATACATCAATGTGTTTACTGTTACGCTTTCATTGATGTAGTTGTAATATTACAGTGGGGTATGTTAAGATATGAGAATAACCTAATTTTGTACCTTATGTATGTTTTAAGTATTCTTCCGGAATTCCAGGCTTAATTTAGATTGTAATTGACAAAAGAGGATAAGTTATAAGAAATAAGTATTAATGCAGGTAAAGTTTTTGATCATTTTATTTGAAGATTAAAATATTTTGTAAATAAATACAATTTTTGAAGGATATTATGTTAATATCTTGTAATATATATACCCATATATATTTTATTTTGTAGAGTGGTTATAATTTTTCAGACATTGTTATGTTGATAATTGGTTTAATTGCCTTCACATTTTAGTGAAAAGTTGTTGCAAAAATTCCTTGACAAATAGGGTAAGAACAATGGTATAATATTTATAATATCTGTAAAAAGGTGGTTACTTGCTTTTATAGAAATACAAGCCTGAAGTTCAGAATTCTGTCAGTTCTGAGGTCAGCGGCCCGCCCACCGTTTTTAAAATAAACGCTGCGCACAGATTGACAGAGCAGACAGAAAATAAATTTTTCGTCTTGCCCCTCGATTTGATAGGTCTTCGGTAACGCCTTTGAAGCTAATAACGTCAGCAGTAAACTATAAATGTAATTTACACACAAACAATTATTTTTTGAAGTTGTACCATCAAACCATATTTATACGTAGCGATGCCCCACGACACCTTATTCCTGAGGACATTAACTGTTATCATTCTATTGTAAAGGTTAGTGAACATAAAAACACGATACGATGGTATATGAATAAAAAGAACATCTTACTTCACCGTCGGGAGCACGTTACAAGCCATAGCGATACGAGTCAGTAAACCCGATATACACCCATATCCCATGTATAGGGGAATGGGACGATGCCAAACTGTCGTGGAGAGTTAGTTACTGTTGTCAATGGAAGGAAGTATCATCTGGTAGTAGTTTGTCCACTATAATTCAGAATATTCGTTAAAATAAATCATTACAACTTAAAAACTGGGATATTTGTTAAACAGATATTAGCTGTAAATATTAAAAGATTTTAATTGTGAAATTTTCTATAAAACATGAGAGTAAATAAGTATTTGTTGTTTTATAAACATATATTTTCATAAACACATGTTGCTGTAAGTCATTGTTTTAAACAAAGGAAATGTTACTTAAACACAAACTAAGTAGAAATAGTATTTGTGATGTATTTGTATACTTCGTCGCAATTACCCAAAAACGTAGCTCGATAATAACTATTTTTAAATTTTCTTATTTTAAAAATATTTATAATTTTATGGAAATGCTTAGTGGTCTTACAAATAAAATCTATAAATTTTCGAGTTAGTTTTAGAGATATACAATAAGTAATCCCGCAAGGTTTTTATATTATATTTGAGGACTAATGTACGAGCTTGAAGGTACTACATTACACTTTTTTTACATTTGGTTGGTTTCGTTAGCTCCTAGTTAAAACCAAATAAGTTATGTATTAAAAACAATTAAATTTTATAATCAATAACTTTTAACATATAATTATAGAATGTTTCTGTGGGCAAGCTTTTCGTTAAACGTAGGGTCACCGTACAAGAATGACAAGCGGGAAACTTTTGGAAACGTGCATGCATTTTTTGCGGTAATTCTAAGTTTAATACGGTCAGTTCATGAAAGTTGATGAAGGCCGCCAAACTAAGCTCTACTAGTTTTTTTTAGGTAAATCACACTGTATTCCATTCAGTTTGTCAAACCTGTGTAGTTTTTACTGTTTTTCTTCAAAATATATTTAGTTGTTATTTGTCAATTAGAGATGGGAAATTATAGGTACTTCTCTTAAGAGTGGTATTTTCTTTTTGGGTTGGGATATTTGTTTATACACAGTATCAAGAATTTACATTTTTACTGGCTTATACAGAACATACGTTATATTTAGAAGAATTATATATTCACTTATACATACCCTCCTCACAACGTATATTTTAGTTACGAGAGATCCTTCAACGCTGTATTTACTTTCAAAGTAAACTCAGTACTGTCAGTCACATTCTCGTCTCGTCCCCAGAATCACTTTACAGCGTTAGTGTGGCATTGTGCGAAACAGAGAGGGGCAGAGGGACGTGAGGAGGAGGTCCTAAAGGGGCAACTTTACTTAAGTATTCACACACGGTCACTTGATAAAAGAAATTCGTCGTTGCCTCAACTGAATGTTTTATTGGGATCTTGTTAAATACCGTTAACTAGCTGTTCTTCTCTACTATAGGTACTATGATATGAATAAATAGACGTAGACAGTTTAATATTTTGTGTATATCATACTAAATAACGTTTAATTTTTGAATCTGGATATGAGGGAGGAAAAACTTCGCACCGGCAACTTAATCATCATTAAGGGGTTTCACGAAACGAGGTATTTTTCCAAAACCGTTGATTTATAAATTTGCATTACTAATCAGACAATTGTTATATGAAGTCTTGCTATGTCCGTTTATTTTTGCAAATTATGTGTAGCCTGAGAGTAGTCCCCAACAACAAAAAACATAATCCCACATAGCAGTGAGCTATAGTGGGAAGGGTTGATTCAAATGGATAATGTTTGGGTTACCTCTAGATTAAAAACCTTCCTCTTTAGGTGCACACTTTCTGGAATCTGTAATACCGACTTTTTTTTTTAGATATATTCACAGATGAACATAACTCCAGATTCCAGGAGCCCAAAGTCCTTTGACAACGTTTCAGATTCCAGACGCCTGCACTTAGTAGGGAACGTGGCCCACATGAGCTGGAGCCTAAAACTTCAACATTATGGATTAAAATATATGGAAATGTTTTACAAAACAAGAAATATAACTTATAATGATTCACAATTAAATATCGATTAAGGTATAGATTGACAGGTATTTTTGGATGAAAGTAAAAGCGAGATGATCTATAGCCTGAATTATTCATTTTGAAATTATTCGTTGAATAGAAATGATTTTTGCAGGCACGACTTTTCTATAATAGTTTCACAGTAAGTGCATTTGCTTGTCTTTAGACTTTACCTACTCCCGCCTTATAGGAAAGGGGTATAGACATATAAATAATTAACTTACCTACCTTTTATTCCCACATAATCTCAAGACAATTTTTAACGTTGACATAGATAGAATAATTTGCTTGGATCAAAATAATAGACATCTATCTTCTCATATATTTAATATTATAATCTATAAAATAATCTGTTGTTATTAAAAAAAACGTTAAAATATTGTATTGATGTTCTTCTAAAATAAATAATAATAATGCCAAATCACTTGCGCATACACGAGTGTATTTATAGTGAGTTCATTTTTAATTCCACCTTGCGAACACAGGATATAACCATTTGATGGTTTTAACTCAACCAATTATAATGAAATTAGACTTTGGTGTGCTTGTTTTCTAATATTTCATCTCAAAGTCACTGTATGTGGAAAGATGTTTATTTCCAACACTATACATTTACTAAAATCATGATTGCCCAAAGTCCTAGTAGTTCGTACTTTTTATTTTAACACTAGTAAACAATAGTTATTTAGGACGATATATTTGTTTCCATATAAAGAAAGATTGTTATTCTTGTAAATAAATATAGCAGCGATATGTTTTATAATAATGTTTTTAATACCGTGAAATATACTTACATTGCAGCTGTAATACTTTATTTGAAAGATGTGTTCTTCGTTTTTTCTGACAATAACTATTAGGAATTAAAACTAAGTTACAGTGGCAGTATTAACAGAGTAGCTTGAAATAAACATTACTGAAACTCCAACAATAACAATTAGGAAAGGGGATTTGGTGCGGTGTTTCTCGTTTGGAAATTCCTCGCGTAGTTGTAATACTGCGCTCTCTGCTCTTAGCTAAAGTCTTTCTTGTTCTCTGCTATGTTGTTTTGTATCCTGTTTTAGCATTATCTGTTTCGTTATATGTTGTATCCTTAATTCTACGAGTAACGTTTAATTGGTTATTATTTTTAATTTTTACCTAAGGATTTAAATTTATAAAAGTTCACCGTGTTTTAAAATAGAGAGCTCCCCATTTTTTTTCAACACTGTCACTCATATATGTTTTCCTGGTAGTAAACTCTGCAAAACGAGGAAAGTGCAATTCTCTTTCTCTTACGGAATTTTTCAAAAGAGGAATTTCTCAATAAGAGCCAATATTTATTTACTGTTTTTTAAACCCTGAAATTTTTTACACATTACAATTGGTATACATTGAGTTTTTGAGTTACGTTTATGGACTCCCTAATCTTATTCCGTAATGAAGTCACGGAAGGAGGGTCGAAATAAATTGCCCGGGCTAGTTATTTCAATAACGGTAAAAAGAAAGTTTATCTAAGTTTATATTAAGATCAATTAATATTCTTGTGAATTAACGTCATTTTGACGGGCCATAAACATAATTTTATATTTATTATATAAGTTTAAAATTTTATATAATAAATGGTAACATTTAACAGTAAAGCAACTAGTATAAATATAATTAGTCCAAACGTGATATGAACAGCAAATGTCCAAATAAACGTAGACTTGTAAAAAATGTTTTAGATATTTTTATTTATAATGTGACAATACAAATTTTTGTTAATGGAACCAAACTAAACTTGCATTGAGCTGAAATATATTTGGACATTAAGACTGTCTTACTTAGTGCAATGGATCAGTGTTAAACCACCTAGAAGGTAATCCATACTTTCACGTCAGAAAAAGGATGAGGATGAACATAAATATAATTGTATAATAATAACAGGGTCCATTACTTGTGAGAGACGTTTGAGCAAAAAGTACAATTTCACTGAAGTGATTTCCTGGATGCAGCTTGCCCACGAAATATCAAGATCATTTGCGGGGAAAAGTGATTTCTTTAATATTTTAATTAAGATATCCCTATATTGTTAATAGGTGATTTTTTTACTTTAAAGAGGCTTTAATAGCCTTAGAGAGTTTTTCTAAGGTATCAAAAAGTAGCTATTAAAAATACCATGAAAGGGAAAGGACCTGAAATAATTAGAGTTTTAAAATATTTTCATTGTAACAAAAATATTAATTTTCGTGTAGCGTAGAACTTGTAATTATTAGCTTCTCTAATATAATGTATAGTTTGCAATGACTTGTATCGTAATTTTTTTCTAAACGTTTACTAAATTTATGAACACACTTTCAATTTAAAGAGTGACAAGGCACATTTTTTAAAGGTATTACTCAAATTGTAATAATAAAAGCCCCAGCTAATTGTAAATAAACTTTAGAATTCTATCAGTTTTAAAAAATTAATATTCGTTCGATATACGTAAGCTTGCTAGGCTTGTATTTTTATCCATAATACAGGAAAATAATTTGTATTTTGTTCCTTATGATAAATTTTAAACCTTTAATTATTCCATTTATTATAATATTAATTGCGTCGTCCTTCATTTGATACGATTCAATCCTTAGGGAAATCGCATTTCTCATTTTAAAAGTTACATATTTAAGAATTTTTCGATATGTATTGCCCGTCTCTATATATTTCCGCAAGAACGAATATGAGCATATACGTAGTATACTTTGCATTTTTTGCATGCAAAAGGACACGTGATTCTGTACAATTTAAGGTTTGTAGTGTGGTTCTTAGTGTACTTAAAAATTACCAATAATAGGTTATTAAAGTGCACTAAATTGTGTACCTGATGAGACAATAAGACATAACACTTCACCTATTTAATAGGTGTTCTCTGATGGTCGAAACCGATGTAAAAATGTTCGTTTTGAGCTTTTTCGTCGTCGACTTTCAATGAATCTCTTCACATTCCAGGAAGTCAAGTCCTGAGGTCAGCGGTGTAGTGATAAGGTGAAACTGGAGCTTTAACTACAAAATTCAATAATGTAATTGTCATTAGTTAATATGCTTAATAGCCCTGAAGTCTTTATTTTAAAATTTTCAAAAAAGTATGAAGTATTTAAAGAAGTAACTCAACATGAAGGTGTCAGGGCCCTTAATGCCCCTTAATTATAGAGAAATTTCAATATTTTAGAGAGTTATTAGAAAAATTATCGTGAGACAAGAATATAATGTAAAGGTGAGCTACAAAAACTTCTAATTAATAGTGTATTTATGGTGAAACATTCAGGAACAAAGGTTCCTATGAGCATTCTACTTCAGTTCTTAATTGAAATATTCGTATGTACGCGAGCTCTTGGACTTGTATTTTATTACTCATTGTTGTGGCTGGGATATTGCACAGATGAGGCCTAAAAATGGTAGTAGTCCTATGGGCTGACGAAGTATTGGCGTGGCGTTAATTATTTTGTTTACATATGGCTTTTTAAAATCTAGATATAAAAATTAAGGATAAACATTTATTAAATTATGGAATATGAATAATTATTATTATTATTATTTTTTTTAAAAAAAAATGGGTAATTTTTTAAGATACAAAAATTTTTACTATCATAAAGATTTAGGTAATATTAATTATTAAACTCATAGTGATACAAATAAGCACATGTCAAATTTAATGGATGAAATTACTCGTATCTGGCAGCATTCACTTGTTTATTATACAAGTTAGGTAGTTCTTTGTAAAGTGGTTTCTTTAAAATTATGTTTCCTAATTTCTCTTCTGTACGTTATGTATTATTGTTCGAAGCAACTTCCTATTTGCTTGTTTGATCGACATTAAATATAATAAATCTTCATCTGTAGCTACCTATTAAATAGTCCAAAGTCAAATGTGTTTTATATTGTATGTGGACTATATTATTTGTTATATTCAGGTTTATTCAGCAAGAAAAAGTGTGTGAAGTTCATTGAGGGAATCAGACATTCCAAAATCCTTACAAACTTTACACACATATCTTACGCTTAACCCCTCTTAGTTTAAAGGCAATATGTATAATTTATCAGATTAACACTTATTATATAATCTGGATAATATAATTCAAGAATAAATAACACGTAATGCAAATACTATCAACTATTATCACATCAACACAAAGATTTGATACTTATTACGTACTTTATTTATAGCGATTAAAAAACGAAGAAGTGTCTTTACACTGTCCAGAGGAGAGCCTGTGAAGACATTGTGTATACATCGACACACGGGGATATATGATACTTATTTACGTAATGTAAATGTATAACGAAACAAATGCTTAGAGGGTTCTGTACACTGACCAAGAGGAGAGGAGTAAGAATAACTTAATTCAACCCTAAACATGACGAACAGCAGCCATAAACTAGCCGCCTGTTGGGCACATTAATGGGAGGTTTTATGGTAAAAACTACAGACACAACATATGCCCATCATAACCAAAAGTCAATAATTTGTACATTTCCTACTACTAGTATGGTGGGCCAGTGATTGTGGTTAGAATTCACGGAACGGTAGATTTGATATTTAATGTCAGGGGTTCATGTGTAAATTTTGACTTGTATATGAGACTAATAAGTTCTAATTTCAGTTTTTTAAGTATTGATATAATATAAAGTAACTAGCTATAACTTTGTTATCAGTGTATTTTTTTTAATAATTTATAATTCGGATAAATAAAAAAAACTCCAAACAAACGGTTATAGCATAGGGGGTTGAACAATTTTTTTTTCGTGGATAGTGGTTTGTATAATATGTATTTTATGTAGTTTATGTTTTACTTTATTTAAGTATATGTCTAGAAACATGAATTAGGAATGTTCAAGCTCGAGCATGCCATGTTTCAAGTTTCGGCATCTCTCTATTATCCAGAGTTCTGAGTAAGTTGCGTCTGTTATGCAAACCATCCATTCTAGTTGTAATTTGCATATCACGCGTCACCGACCATATTGCTTCATTTCACAGTCTGATCAATATTGACTCGCTATGTTTATTTTGTAGTGTAGTTGTAGTGTGTTTAAGAATGTCCAAGAAATTTGCAGCGCGAGGGAGTCATGTTTTCATGTGTTTACATATCTCTCAATTATACAGGAGTTCTGTGGAAGTTAGCTCTGATATGCAATAAACATCCATTTATAGTTTGATAATTTGAATATCACGCTTCCACGACACATACTGCTTCATTCACGTCCTGATTCAATATTGTACCTCGCTATGCATGTCTCTGTATTGTGTTTGAAGAATGCCCAGAGTTTGCGCGCGAGCAGTCCATGTTTCATGTTACATATCTCTCAATTAATACAGTGAGTCTGAGAAGTTAGCTCTGAATTTTGGCAAACCATTCGCTTCTGGTGGTTCAGTTTTATTTTTTTTGATGAGTTATAGATTATTACATAACAATTCATGAAATAATTTGATAAAATATGTGGTGTATGGATCTAAAATAATAATTCCATTTTATAAAAAAAAACAATGTACACAATCACACCACACACACACACCACACACACACACTTACATATTTATATATATATTTATATATAATATTTATATTTAAGTAGTATAAGGCTAACTAAAATCTTAATAATCCAACTATAGGTAAAAATGAATGTACTAAGTAAGAAAGCTTCCGTAGCTTTCAACTTAAGATATGCCCAATACCAATTTGTGTGATCCCATTGTTGGTGAAGCAACAAATATTAATGCTGAATCAAAAATAAAAGTCCACTTTTAAAACGCAATACAATCTAACAGATAATCTTTTGTTTTAATTTAATAATTTTAATAACGCTATAGGAGTTTATTTTCTAACATAAAATGAATTTTAAAAGGTTTTCAATTATACTTCTTCTAGAGTTTTTACGTGTATTGTGTTTGATTACTCACATCCTGCCAAACTCACAAATTTCGTACCGGAGACATTGCAGAGATCCGATATAAACACAAAATATTGACAACTTCTACTCTATTAATATGCTAAATTAATTTTGGGCTGAGTACGACAAAATGTAAAATTAAAAGAAAAACATTCCCCCCCGCCCTATTCCGTGTATGCATATCTCTCATAAGCATTAAATTTACTTCCAGTTGCGTGGTACTTATAACATGTAAATGACACAGTAAAATAGTTCTAAATTCATTTAATGTCTACATAATATAAATAATCGACACCGACATAGGTGGAAAATGTTTGTCTTGCTAGTATAAAATTATGTATTTTAAGCTGAGGGTGATATGGATATAAACTAAATTTTCTGGAGATTTATTGTTAATAAATAGCCATTTTAAGCTTAGGCATTCTTCAAACAGTTAAGCTTTAGACAATTGCGTTAAAAGCAGTAGGGACCACATTTCTCATTGCACTAGGGTCCTATAATTGGAAAATCCGAGATACCTTTGTTTATTATAAAAACAGGAAAGGGGAAAAA
>NW_025777617.1:0-43060 GCF_021130785.1 Homalodisca vitripennis | reverse complement strand
GGACAATATTGGCTAATGAAGCATCGAGGAATTTATGTAAATAATATGATAGTGGAGTAATATATTACTGATAAAACGGGAAAAAAATTACAACTGAAGAGGAATTTTAGAAAAATAATATAGAAATATTTTAAAATTTACATGTTGTGTTGGTTATATTTGTATAAAATAAAAACAAAGTAAGAATAAAAAAAAGAGTAATTTATTTTTTTCATTTCTTTTGTACATATTGTTTTTAACAAAATAAAATACTTGTACAGTAAAAAGATTCTTAAAAAAATGGTTTCTTTTTTTTAAGTTAAATAAAACTGCCACTTGAAGTATTTTAGTAAGAGAGTTGGAAATACTCTGCTGTCATTAAAAAGAACGGTAAAACGTTGCTGAGTGAACAGGCTCTGAAACACACACACACACACAACACACACAAACACACACACACACACACACACACACACACACACACAGTATTATATGAGAGGCCGCGGTTTGCCCTAATGACATGCAACGTTGTGCCGGAAAACTTCACCGCTCACCTGCGGTTGCACCTTTGTGGTGAGAAAATGTAGAGCTTCAGGCCACGCGTTGCTTGTCTACATAAATTGCGTTTATTTGTTATTATTTTACATTTTGTAAATGTTTCAATTACAACGGTATATTACGATTTATTTAATTATATCTTGAACTGGTAATGCGTAGCCACTGAATGGTAAATCTCCGAACTTTAGATAACACATAAATAGCCAGAAGAGTACTTGTCCTTCACACTACTACCGATGCAGCAGTAACAAGTTAGTATTTCGTACTAAATTTAACGTTAGAATAGTTAGGCTTTGCTAAGTATCACTGACGGATTTCCACCACTGTCATACACGATATTTTGTACATTCAAAGTTTTTTGAAAGCTACAGTCAAATAGTTTCCCTAAAACATTTCGAGGTATTTCCTAAGCCAGGTAACGCTTGATTTCGAACAGCAATGTAAAAAGTGTAAAAAATCTTTTTGTGTAGAAATTAATTTAGATGTAATATTGAAATCTAAAAAAAAAATTTCTCGAGATAATCTGTGAAATTTTAGCTTATGATAACGCTTAACATCTATTATAGAGACATGTATATTAATCAAAATCTTTACTGCCTACGTATAAATGAGTTTATATGGATAATTTATTCCACAGCTTAATTCCTGTTTTAGATATCTTGCATAAATAAACGGTTTAGGAATATTCAACCTAATTCAATATACCGATTTGCAACATCATCAATCTCAATGCTTTCTTTGTATAAATTAATTCTTGCATGTAATTCCATTATATTTTTAATTGATTTCTGATTAATATGAAATTATGTTAACTTATTAAACACAATAACACTTCAACCCTAATGTTATTTTTAAAAAAATAATAATTGTTTATATTATTGTAAAATGTTGTAGAAGGAACAAAAATGTATTGTGTACCAATGTTCTCATAATAACAGAAAATCCAGAAAGACTAAACTGTAACATTGTTAGAATATCAACAGGCCAGTCAGAACATTCCTGAGTTGTATTTCGTAAAGCTTGTTTATTCACTCTCCAGTTGAAAATATATCAACCCTGAGTTATTTATTGAGATACAAAGTTAACATTTGAAATGATGAAACTGGGCGTTAATTGTTTAGAGAAATGCGGTTAAAACTGAAAATTACATAAAAAAGCACTGATACCTCAGAGCTAACGCGACGACGACGTGTTGAGAAAACGGGAATGCAAACTGATTGTTTGTGAATATTCGTACAATTTTATTTACCTAATCTTCTTAAAGCACTAGATTTGATCGATTTTTTAGACTTATGTAATGTAAACACATATAGTTAGTTTCATTCACATGTTCTTCATGCAACACTAGATTTGATGATCGATTGTATACACTTATTTAATGTAGACACATATATTGATTTTTCATCTAATCTTCTCGTAATAATATATTTGATCGATTATTTACACATTTTTAACTGTAAACACATATAGTTGTTTTATTCTCATACTCTTCATAAAGCACTAGATTTGAGCGATTTTTTACGATTATTTTATTCTACTATGTATGTTTTAGTTTTATTCACCTAATCTTCTTCCAGCACTAGATTTATTCGATTGTTTAGACTTATTTAATATAAAACAATATAGTAATTTTTATTTACCTACTCTTCATGCAGCACTAGATTTGATCGAATATTTACATGTATTTAATATAAACATATATAGGTAAATGTAGTGTATTGCATTAGAATTAATTGGTTTAAGATAAAAGAAAAAAATGGAAAACCTCTCGATTCTTGGTTGTATTTTTGTCAAAGACCATTAAATAGTTTATAGATTTTCTTATTAAATTCATTTTTTTCTGTACAAGTCCGATCTATGATATTTCAAGTTCCATATTTGAGTTGGGACTTACCGCCCTTATCAAAATAATATATACGCATGTAGCTCTTTGTAAAAACGTTCTACGTCCAGGTCTTGTGATCTAAGTTCAATTAAAAAACAACTTATGTAAATACTTACACATTCTGTATAATTTCCTTGTTAAACTGTGAAACATATTTTCCTTAAAATACATAATGATAATATAATCATGAATAACAAGTCGTTATTAATAAAATAATAGTGTTACAATTTGAGGCGATATTAAATTGTATGGATCTCAAATATGTCACGTTTTCACAATGTGAATAATTACACACCTCATCTCGCAAATACACACTGAATACATTAAAAACTTAATTACTCGAAGCTAATTATCCCAAATGTGATAATTAACATCGGTAGTAACTCAGCACACGACTAATCGACACATGATTAAGGACGATTTTTCTTATAATTTAATGTGTATTGACTATTTTGGTTACACATTCTATTGGACAGTTTTAGTTTCCTACAACTTACATATGCCGTAAGCAATGTAATTGTATTTTATTATATAATATTACAAAATGTATTTAAGATGTTAAATGTGCGTAATTATACTAAACCCAAAACTTACCACGGAACTTTAAAAACTGCAAAAACTATAACCATAACAACTTCATAGGTCATCGCGTATGATCATATGATGTTTTTACATTTGTTGCTTATTTTATTCTAATGTATTTTTAAAACTTGTTTACATATAGGCCTATAAAGAGGTTACTTGCGTTTTATTATTATTTAGTACATGTTTTATTGGATCTGGTTTTATTAATTAATTTTTTTCAAAAATAAGTTTTAAGCTTTAATTTAAAGAATATTATAGCAATTACGTGCGGTTTTATCACGCTATTTCGTAGGCCTTGAACAATGTATTAGCACATCTTGTTTGTGTACATTATATTTTCGACGCTAATGTAGAGTTTCCCTTGTTACAATTATCAAGAAAACATGCTCAAACGTGCACAAGTTATATCCATAGTAATTTACCCCCGTTTTAGGTTTTTTTAGAATATATTTGATTTTGCCTTGTTTCCACGATCGAGGAAATATACATACATTAACAAGTCAGGGTAACATACATCAGTCGAAAGACAACTGTATGTAATATGAGTTTTATATCAGTCGTTGAATCTACAGTAAAATTTAGATAGAAACGATTTCTTTCATAACTCTAGTAGACTACTGACTAAGGAATGCATGCTTAATATTTGCCAAAATTTACAGTCAAAAGTATATTACAATTAAAACTATAAATTATTATCTGCATAGACTGTGCTTAATTGGGCTTGCAAAAGAGGTTTAAAATATAAGTGTGGTTACCGTCAAGCATAATGTATAATTTCTTTTCTTTAAATTTAAATTGAAATATTTTACTGTAAATTGTTTTTTATGTGAGACCTTTCAGATAGTCTTTTTAAAATGACCCACAGTAGATCAATATTTTTGGAAGCTGTATTTGAAAGAGTTTTTGAATTTGCCATATTTTAGATTGAAATATGAACGTATTTTATTCTTACGGATAATGTTTAATAGTGTTTAATGTTTGTAATAGTGTTTAAAATTTAATTGTGTGCAATAAATTATGTAAAATTTTGATAGCAGTTTAAGCATTGATCAATGAAATACTCTGTACAAACTCTCACGGGTAAATTTTTATCAAGTTCACTTGACCAATGTGTCACTTAAGCTTAAATTCTAAGTTTATTTCCCTATAAACTGTTTCCTTGGTATGGCTGTGGTAATGATAAATATTCAAATGTCAATGTTCCGATATCCCTTATGTATAGACTTGCACAAATTTAAAATATATGGTCTATTCTAAAGGCTCGGTTTTAATACGGGCTTGGCGTCACCTCTGAGGATAAAATAATGTCAATTTCCCTTTCAAGTAAATAACAGGTGAAACACTAAAACAACTATTAATTGAATTTGAATTCTTGCTTCATTTATTACATTTATTCTTTGACTGTGCTAAATGATCAGTTTTGTAATATATATATATATTTTTATATTTACATTAATAATCAGATAATCGTTTGAATTTACTAATAAAATTGATCAGGATATGATCCTATAACCACCTATCAGTTATGGTCAATCATAAAAGTAAATAAGAGGTAGAATGTATCTGTCCTACTATTTGTAAATTATCAATATGTAAAAGTAGTAATGGAGATTTAAATAAAGCTGTAATAATCGTTGGATTATTTAAAAGTCATGAAACCTTGCAAACATTACATCTGCGAGGATATATGCTACATAACTAAACAGTATCTCACAGTATCGAAGTAATTTTACACTTATAAAAAGATAAATTGAAATAATATACAATATGCCACAGTACAGTGTCTTAATGGAAATTGAGGAATTGTAATTTTCCTTCCAAAAGTATAATATTATTCAGCATCGGCTACATTCCATTATCATTTTTTCCTAAATAAAAGGAGCAAAAATCTTACACGTTCTCTTTTTGACAACTAGGTGTATTGTCATAATATGTCAATAAATAATGTACCCCACTATTTGATATCATTATTACCCTAGGAAGAGACTTTCAATATTTGAGACCATCAACGTCTTCCTATTTTCTTTGCTCATATATTTGCTATAATAAGTAAATTATAATACTGTCAATTAATATGACGTAGTTGGAGGCTTTCTTGAAAATGAGGTAAAGAGGGTGTAAATGCGTGTAAATTGAGTAAATGAGTTTGCTTCGTTTTCAAGACACATTGAATACGATCTAATATGTTAGTTATGGTTCAATAAATGTTTTATGTATCGTTTCTAAGCAATGATTAAAATCTTCACCATACAAAAGTAAGTTAATTTTTATCTAAATAACTTTATTTTTTTATTTTATATTTATAGTAATACGGGTATTTATTAGAATATTTTAAATATTGTAGTAAAAGTAATTAAAACATCGTAAATATGTATAATAAACATAAAACTGAAGTACATGGGTTTTTCTAGTTTCTATTATTAATATTGTATTACAAAAAAAATTTACAAATTAAAATGAGAATACTATTTTATAACAAGAATGGCAATTCTATAGCATGCAATTAAAACTTGACTTAAAAATTTTAAATTTTATAGTTGATTTATAAGTTATAATTTTCGATATGAATGTCTTGCATTTTAAGAGGATATTTAAATATTCGATTTTTTTAAATGCAGCTCATCCAAATAAGTATCTTGGTGGAAAATATATTGAACTTTATTATTATTATTATTAAGATACAACATTTGCGCAAATTACAGTATGATAAGTTTTACTGCCAGTTCTGGTTGGATACACTTACTATTAAATGAAATGTAATAATGTTCTAGTAACTAGTTGGGTTCATGGTGCTCTAGAAGTGAGGTGTGTAAAGAGCGGCATTCAGCAAGTCGCGCAAAGGTTTGTGCCTCTTCATTAATTAAAACACCCCTCACACCACTCTGTAAATTATGTGAAACACGCTTATCCACCAACACATCCAAAATTGTGCAAGTATTAGAGAAGTGTGTGTAGAACACTAAAAAACTCAAACTTGCGAAAAAAATCTTAATGTTTATTGTAGCAGTGATAGTTTTGATAATTAAAAAATTTATTTTTATTTAAAAATTCCTACTAAGATGAATGCGAAAATAAAATTTCAATATATATATATGTGTGTGTGTGTGTGTGTGTGTGTGTGTGTGTGTGTGTGTGTGTGTGTGTGTGTGTGTGTGTGTGTGTGTGTGTGTGTGTGTGTGTGTTAAGTATAAGGGAATTGTTACAAGGTAATTTTTTCCAATTCAAGACTGAACCTTATTTGTGTTTTTTATGGATGATTGTTATTAACTGCGAGACAAAACCTCCAAGACGACTCACTTTAAGTTCAACAGTGCACAAAATCAAATGTGGTAACTGTCCAATATTCTATATAGGCCAAGCAGGACGAGTTCAGGAAGCGATATAAAGGACATCTCCAGAGTTGGCCCTCAGTCGTGTGATCGATTCTTGCGTCGTTTGGCGTTAGTAATCCTGTGCTCTGGCGTACATTTATGAGAATCACAGGTCTGTGGTAAATCTTAAGGTAAGGCAAAACTTAACTTAAACAGTGGTTTATATAGGTGAATATCTACATAACTAGTACTATTGGATAATAAGTGCACCACACCAAAAAACCGTTTTACATGTGTTGTACATAATATATATTATTCAATTTCTGTCATGATGAGTTATAGTATTTCTAGAATATACGCATTATTATTTTAAAACCTTTGAAATTAGGTAATAGTTTAAAACTGAGGTTAGAATGTGGTATACGTAATTTGTACGAGGTAATGTCTTAATAACGTACTATAAAATCTGAATTTTATGTGTCTAAATGGATTGAGTTTTAATTTTGAGATCTGAGTTTTCGGGTGAAATGCCCGACCTTCATCTAAACGTACGTAATTAAATCATTCAGAAATATTTATTAAGTGTTATGAGAGTTCCGGTACTAATAAAAACCTGCTAACTTGCTTTGATTGCGTGGTAATTTATAAAATATAATAATTTAGGGTTTATTTCTGGAATGACCTGTCCTTTTATAAAATTTATACCGGGCTTTACAGTTAATGAAAAATGTTAGTTTTTTAGGAGCAGGACTCAGCAGAAATTAGCTGTAACCTGTATGCATTAAATTAAAACTGACAAATGGTAATTTTACACCCTTTACTACTTGGTAAGAATAAATATGTGTTACATGAAAAAACACTTAATTTTCACTAGTAAAACTTGCATAATAACTTCGAATTCCTGAAATCCGTAAACTCTTAGTAAAATTTTAAATTAAATTGTAGAATATTGAATTAAAAAGTGGAGTTGTTATAGCGCAATATTTTAATTTATGCCGTAAGATTCAACAAGTAGAATAATCCAGTTTGTATTTAAGTAATTCCACATACGAAAATATCGGCTTATAATTAATAATGCTAACAATACTCTGCGGCAATATATTTCGCCCTAATGAAGGAAACTACAGTGTATATTTATAACATCAGAGTCGTATTTTTAATTACTTTATAGTGACATACAATTGCATTATTTTATTAAAAAAATTTTAAAAGTAGCTGATTAACTATGGAAATAATGTTACAATAATAACTTATCACTTATTTAATTGATTTATGTGTGTTTCCTGCATATCACCTAAAGGCAACCTAAATACTAATATTAAGGGCACCTAATATTGAGGCCCTTTTTGATTTCCTTGTAAAAAAGTTCGTAGTGACTAGGGGGTTGGTAGGGATATAATTTTACTCCTTCCAAGATAAATGAATCGGATTTGTATACGCAAGTCAGTTTTCCTGTGATGCTAGTATTGGCAATCCATAGTTGGCGATATCTATGTCTAAAAATGAGTTAATGTTAAAGTGTATAAAAACACTGTTAATTGACTTATTTATTAAAAAAAATCTAACGTAGCTTTCGTGCACATTGTCTTAAAACTCTCGGTACTCATTTTGAGTATTTCTAGAGTATATAAAAAAATTTATGATATGGATCAAAAATTGCTATTATAAATGTCGTTTTGAGCAATTTTAATGCTTTCGAACTCTTTGTCTGTAAAGAAATTACGGTTTGCACAATTCTTCGAATAACCCTGTATGGGTACGAAATTTGTGTAAGAATAAATGGTTTCGTTTTTAAATATAAATTAAATTTTTATATTTATAATTTTTATAACAGAAATGGTGATTATAAGAACGGCTGTTTCGCGTTAAATTTGCATACATCCATAAACAAATTTGTATTTTCACTTGTATTTTTTAATTAGTTTATTCTTTATAGATGTTAAAATATTGCGATTTTATAAAAAGAGTAATAAATATCACGTGAATCGTAGCTAAAATAATCTTACTTTGAAGAAGAAACTCACAAAAGTTATGATAATGTTGTGATATACCGCAGTTTGGTGTTTACACGCTTTGTTTATAAATATTGCGTGAACTCAGAGCAAACATTAAACTACGAGGCAGAGAATAACAAGTTGATATGAGGTGTATTGTTTTGGGTTGTCTTCTCCATTTCGGGCTTCTTCACAATTTATGGTCCCAAGAGCACAATAAACATTCTCGCAGAATGTGGT
Organism: Homalodisca vitripennis; assembly: GCF_021130785.1. NCBI lineage: Eukaryota > Metazoa > Arthropoda > Insecta > Hemiptera > Cicadellidae > Homalodisca > Homalodisca vitripennis. The sequence goes on along the minus strand of NW_025777617.1, from coordinate 34,508 downwards.
ATACATTAACTACATGTCTCGTGTATATGATTAATACAAGTATATGATGTTTTAGGTATCTTTGATTTATTTTAGCAATGCACTACATCTAATTTTTTCATTTCTGTTTGTAAAAAATGTTGACGAAATAAATTTGTAATATAAACTTTGGGCTGAGTGGTAGCAAAGACTACCAATCTATGGGTGGAAAAACACGATTTCTATAGGTCTGTCCAGAAACAGCATATTGAGAACGAAGTCATCTTAGTATTGAAACTAATTAGATTTATACGAAACTTATTTTCTATATGCGCAACTTGTCACTTTATTGGATGAGGCTGAACAGGAGTAAATGTGTATTTTTTTTAAAAATTATGATCAGAAAAATAAACTGGACAAAAACTAAATTTGTAAACAGAGTAAATAAACTATATTACCTGTTTTATTTGTCACAAATACATGTAAATATATATGTTTTAAATGTTGCACATAATATAAGAGAGATGCCTCTTGCAACTGTTGGCGTGGCGTACTTATCCATTCTTTTATAAGTGAGAGAGGTGTTTTAAGTTCATTATTTAAAACTGATATCGCACAGGGAGTGTGAAAAGCAACTATTATTACATTTGCTTAAACCTATTTGCTTAAAGTTACGTTTCAATTAGGTTACAATCTACATAGATAAACACCGACTGTGGTCGAACTCTGCTTACAAAGTGAATTATCTTGCCACTAACGACTGTTAGGAGTTGAATTTATAATTGTGATTAATACATGAAACGAATAGATAGATACGTTTTTTTCAAGAATATTCTTCATAGTTATATTTAAAATCCATCTTAAAATAGTCTTGAACACAAGGCTTAGCTATAAACATATTTATAGCAGTATTTGGGGTGCTTGCTTATTTACTAGAATTCTTGTGATAATACGGAAATCTGCAGCTCGCAATGCTCTGAAAAACATAAAAAATCCTCGATAGTAAACTTAAAATATTTCATTCCATTCTTAAAATTACAATGTAGTATAGATATAATTATTGGAATAGATTTCAATACTGTTTCCTGAAATTTATTCCTGAATACAAAATATTGAGTATTGTAATATTTACTTAATTGGACTCATTATTTGTACCTTGAAATCCATAAGGAGTTTATTAAACCATAAATTGTTTGTAAAACCAGCAAACATCATTTTCTAATTTTTGTAAAAGCATTTCATATCGTATCGTATTAGATTTGAATTTTAATTCAGTGAATTTTAAGTCAAACCAATTGTTTATCTTTAAGTTATATCTTCATCCCCTTACTGACTGAGAAGACCTAGTCATTAGATAAGATTAAAATATGGAAAAAGACTTATATGTTCAGTGAAACAAGAAATCAGTAACACTACGTTTCGAGATCTGCAATCTGATCTCTTCTTTAGGTAATGTCTAAGAGTGTTGTTTGTTTTAAACGCGGTTCTAATGTTGTACTTTCTACCTACTCTTCTAATTATTCTCCGATAATTCCGGCACATAAGGGATTGACATAAACGCAAATTTATCACAATTCTGTTTTTCTGACTCAGGAATGATTCTTCTGGTTCGTTTGCACTTATTTATTACTAATTGAGGGTATCCATTGCTTCTGAGATCCGATTCACCTTTCTTAAATTCCTCTTTTAATCCATTTTTATCTGAGCACAAGCTCTTTTCTCTATCGAAATACGAGTAGGCTACTCCTTTGACAGATTTTTGATGGTTGGATTGTTAATTTAAATGTTTTCGTGTGTGTTTTATCTTTCGAAATACAGTTGTCTTAAGGACATCCCTAACTCTTAATACACACACACATCCAAAAAGGGAAGCATGTTTTGGACTTCCACTTCCTTTGTGAGGCGGATGGAAGGAGAAATACTATTAATTTGATTCAAAAAATTATTTATTTCAGTGTCTCCATGAATGAAATTCCAAAAACTGTGTTTACAGTATAAAATGTAAATGCAATAGGGATTACATAGGCGATACAAAAATAAAACTAAACGTAAGGATAAAAGAGCGCAAAGAAAAACACGAGAAAAGGGTCTCACAGAAAAGTCAAAAATTGCACACCATTGTTGGTCCGAAGACCATCATATGAATTGGAATGAAGCCAACATAATACATTGGGAACCACATTTCTTCAAAAGGAAATTAATTGAGGCAACATACATTAAATTGGCAGACCAACCAATCAGTCAACCACCAGTCGAGATTAGGCCGCTTTGGTTGCCAATTCTAAAATATGAACTAAAGAAAAACCAAAAGTATCAAACGGATCAGATATTTGTAATACACCAATGCGGAGTCACAATATGGTTTTAAGAAGTTCATCTCGCATGAACCAATAATAACGAAGGGCCCATTCTTGTCCCCCTTCCTTTTTGTTTCCGCCATCTTGTTTTTGTCTGCCGTGACGATTACCATTGTCTTATGCCCTCTGGTCAGTCGTAGGTGGTTAGCAGACGAATGAAGACGCATTGTGACCTGTATTCCGTAGTTCAGTTTTTAATGAATAGTGTTGTGTATAGTTTTTTATTAAGTGCATGTTTTATAGAGTTAGTGAAGTTGGCAAACAACATGGTGGTTGTGATTCCTGACTTAGGCGTGCCAAAACGCTTTGGTAAGATTTGTTTAATTTACCTAGTTTGTAATTATGTATTAGGTTAGTTCTTTACCTGAAGAAGAGATCAGATTGCTGATCTCGAAACGTAGTGTTACTGATTTCTTGTTTCACTGAACAATGGCAAATGTCCGGAAATTTTGTTTCTTAGGTTTTATTCTTTTATTATGTGGTTCTGTAGATATAATAAATTTTAAATTACAAATATAATTGCATTTTTTAAAGTTTTGGTTTATTAAAATGTTTGTCAGTACATTACGAAAATGTGTAATAATTCATCAATAATGATTGAGATCAATAGACGTTTTTACACGTTTGTGAAATTGGTATCACAAGGTTGTTTAATAACCACAAAGAAAGAAAAATAGCTAGAATATAAGCTGCTGTTAAACTTTATATTACTTTTGTTTTTTATTATTATTTGAAGATCAGAACTTTCTACTTGAAGTTAAAGGAATTTTCATCAAACATTTTTAATTACGATAAAATATACTTATTAATTTTTAACTTAATATCAAATATCCCTTCCTTTGTTAATTACTAAGAATTTAAACGTTAAATTCAGTTAAAGAATAACTGAGCACTACCTTAGCCTGGTGTAGGTATTCTGACGTACATACCGCAACGAAATATCAGGCATTTCTTATATGGATCTAGTACATTAAAGTATTTTATTTAAGCAATGTCTGTTTCTAAAAGAATTTTATTCCATTAACAGACCTTTTGCTATTAGAACCTTAGGTACTCAGTTATATAGTAAGACTCCTCGCAACAAATAAAACTGTAGTGATTATCTTTTGTATCAGTGATGAAATTAAAGTTCATTTCTAAAGTCTTCCTCTTTATCTTATTATTATTATTATATGCAAGTATATATCCATTTTCTACTATGTAAGTGGAATATACATATTGATTAGTAGAAAATCATAAAGCTAGAGCTAATTATGATTTCCCTGAGTATCAATCACTAGGAAACCAGACTATCCAGCTAATATCCGGACTTAGCTGATAACATATTTAATTACTAAGTGCCGTGGATTAGTAAATCCTGTTTCTAAGTGCAACTTGACTCGATGTCTATAAGTCTACAATAAATAAATTGTAAAAACTAATGAATTCAACATTAATACAAAGATTGATTCCACTGGCATTTAAAATGTTTTGTAAATAAATATGTATAAATAGTTTTTACAAAATAAATTTAACAGAATATTTTTTATTTAGAACCATTAAGACTGAATAGAGTAAAAACCCATCTTTATTGTTACGTATGAAAAGATAATTTAACATCGGTATTATAAAATCTCAAAATATGCCCACCACTAGCTTTCATATAATGGAAGACATAGTAAACTTTTCCCTCAGTACTAAAGAGCGTTTACTTTCCGTTTCTGTGGTACACTTTTTATACTTCGCCAGAGTGCATCTATCATTATAATTAGGTATTTTTTATTTAAAGAAAACACTTTACCTAATAATCTTAGTTAACCTGAATATTTCATCGTCTTATGTTTATATTTAACATTTAGAATAATTAACTTAGTGTTTGTAATAGTTTTTCATCCATGAAGAGCTTAGTTAATTATATTCAAATGTTTTTTTTATAATTTTAAAAGTTGTTTATTAAAGATAACAGGATTTCGGACATTTTCCATCGTTATGGTTACATAAGATAAAACACAAAGTTTCGAGGATTGACAGACTATCACTAAACTTAAAGCAGCTTTAGGGTATGTTTGAACCCTTTTTTTCCCCTTATTTCTGTTTTTTGCTCTTTACTTTTGTCTGTACTAATACCTCCCCTACATGATGAACAAGATAGATTTAAATCCTTAAAACGTTTTGCTATACCTTTTGTGAAATTGGCATAGGACATTTATGGCAAATGTCCGATATCCTGTTATCTTCACTTTTAACCTGTTATTTCCTCTTCTAACTTTCCATCATCAAAATATTATTATAAAAAAAATCTCTTAGTTTTTAAATTTCACTAACACAATCTAATCTCCCAAGCCTGGATCTCCACATCAAATTCAGATGAATCGGCTAAATTATTTGAAATTTCATGTAATGTGGTGGTCCACTTTTTAACCAAGACAAACAAAGTAGCCAAAGGCTAAAAGTTGTCACCAAAGTTTACGAGGACGTCAATATATGCGTAGTGTTAATGAAACAATTCACTTAGAGAGGGTCGAGTGTTTAATAATTCTGCAGTCCTCATAACAGAGAGTTTCGTTGGGGATATCACGCATCCCTTACGTTAAATAAATCCTGTGCTTAAAAACTTGTCTAGAATTACACTGAATAACAATCTCTGCTTTCATTTCAGTATCTGTGTGGAATATTGTAATATGTTATATTCATTAAAATAATAATTAAATAGTTTATTAATTAAAGATTTCCGTGAAAAAATTACCCCTTGAAAACATTTTTTAAATTTTGTCACGGATTTTAAAATTCAGAGTGTGTTTAAATCCTTAGGATGGGGTTCCATTATTGGGTGGTCGAACGCAAATGTGATTACCAAATGCAAATATACAGTGTCTTTCAAATAACCTATCAAAGCTCACCATTTCAATATTAAAAAAATAGCAATATAGAGTACTTTGCCTGCCCTGAAGCGTTCTTCACCACAAAGGTGTAACCGCACCTGACCAGCTAAATTTCCGGCACAAACGTTGCACATCATTAGGGCAAACCACGGCCTCTCATATAATACTGTGTGTGTATTCAGAACCTGTTCGTACAAAAATGGTTAAGGGGAGCGGGTCGTTCCTATCCCGCGCATGTTAAAATTTACAAACTTTAGGTACATGTATTGTCAAAACTAAGTAAGTTACAACCTTCAAATTTTTTGTAGGCAAAGAGTACTCCTTTATAAACATCTCTTGCAACTTTAGTAAAAAAGTCTTTAAAAAAAATTTTTTTAGGAATTTTTAAATATTGTGTGTAAAAAAAATTTTTTTTTCTCATTTGTTTTTTTTAGATAGAATGATAAAAGATGCAACACCATTTGGAATTGCACTGTTCTATATGCATACCAAATTTCAATTCTCTAGCATTTATAGTTTTTGAGATACATGTACCTTTATATGAAAAAAACCAAGTTTCCGGGAAATGTCCGGTAAAGGCAAAAATGACTGCTAAACTAACCTTTTGCTGCTAAAACATCCCAGCCTCCGTACTCAGGGTCATCTGGGTCCTTCATTTTCCTCTTCTAATGCAAGTTTTCTTTTCCTCCTAGCAACTCTAGCCTCCTTGGTCATGTCTAAAGCAGATTTTTCTGCCCTTTTTCAATCGTATTGTATCAAAAATTTCGCAATGCGGCAACAGACTTCTCGCTCAGTTTTGATTCCTAGCTTGTTATAACATCCAATTTGCTGGTGAATCCATTATTAAAAGTAAAACTGCATCATATATGCCAAGTTTTAGAGTGTTTAGCCTTACAAAAACATTTTTAGGCACCTTAGACAGACGGCATTGTTGAAACTTTCGTTCTGGTTTTGAGTCTTTTGGTCAAGGCATTTTTTTAGAAGATCCGGATTGGCTAAATCTCTATAAATTTGTTTGATCTGTACCATCACTTCATATGGCAAATTGTGTGTGACTTATGGCTGAAAGTCTGATGTAGGGCTTCGGCTTTATTATAACCGCACCACGACTCCGGCCCCTTTGGACATAGGCCATGTTGCGGAGAGTGTCATCATTCGATATTTTGTGGAAATATGTTGCCCACACATTTTTAACCATTTGTTGAAGATCTGATCCACCTCTTTTTATAGCTAGCCATAATATTCTTGCGCAGCTTGTCTATGTCATTTATTTGTTAGCCTATTCTTGCCCCCTATTGCTCTATATCTTTTAGTTTTGTTTTTCCCAACCGTTTCTTCAATTCCCTTAGTCTGCTCCCCATTCTCTTTTGACATGATTGACGCATTCCAGTTTTCTTACTTCTACTTCATCTCCATATGGCTTATCGTCAACCACCTTTTTAAAAAACCATTGCTGTCACCATCTCTCCTAAGTATCGTACATACCGTACATTTCGATCTCTGGACTTTCGGAAAACATCTAGGGCACCCGCAACTTCCATGCCGCCACTTGACCCTTCGTAGTTTTTTGGAACATATAAATGATCAGTACTATTTTTTTTTTTATTTTCATGTACAGTGCAGATTTGACAGTATTTGGACATTATGGAAACATCCAACACCTTGCCAGTATCTAATGATGTTACGCTGACAACCCCATTCAGTGACTTGTGTCCCCTCCTTTGCCAAGACCCATCTAAACAAACCGTCAAATCTCTTTTTGACGTTTCTTCACACTCATTTACAGACACAGCTTCCTCAATTGCCTGCTTCATACTTTCACTAGCACAATTTTCAACAGCCTGATATATTATGTTACTACAAGGTCCTATTTTTTGAGGTGGTAAAGGTAAGTCTAATAATGAACACAGAATGTTACCTGCACTGATACCTTTTTCCGATCGTTCTCATGCCGTAAATAAATTTCAAGTTTACCTCATATTTTCCATTCTCATTTTTTTTAGAGTTGTAAAAATTAGTTGATTCCAAACAAACACAACATTTCAGTTTCAATATTCACAGCCAATCCAAATCTTTTCTTATCCGTAGTACAAAGTTCTATGCAGTCTTCGCTATCGCAGAATTTACATTTTACAAATTTTTTTAATTGCTCACTAAATAAACTAAGATCCAAAATAACACTACCCATTCCAGTTCCTTCATAATTGTCATATTTATCAAAGGACAGTTTTTTAGAAGCAGAGCTAATGTTTGCATTAGTAGTAGGCCTAGGGCTAGGGCTAGCAGAATCTGTTTGGTAGGCCTAGATTTAGAGTCCAACTTACGGTTCTTGTTTCCTCTAAACTCACGTTTAGATTTAGTTTTGTAACTAACCTTTGCTCTTGGCATGGTTTATAAGAAGTTGTAAGACACTTCAAAAAACAATACACACTCCTAATCTACCACTAACTATGAATAAAGTGCAACACTTTTAGTAAAACACAATTATCCGACACAAACACATATAACATAACCTCCTAAGCATATCAAAACAAATAAAGCAATATTCTCTCTGTCATCTGTATTCCCAGTTGTCAGTACCAGGTTGACCAACATAGCAAAGCCATAACATACTTATAACTAACACACATGATATATATGATTGTGTCAGCCAACATCTTACGAACTGCTGCAAAAAACTAGTGAACATCTTTTGTTTGTGATTTTTTTTTGGTAATTTATAAAATTTATTTGAGCATTAATACTGACATATTTTTAAAATACACACTTTAAACTATTAAAAAATGCAATAAAAAAATTTTTCTAATTTTTTTAAATTTTCATCGACCTGCTCCCCTTAACTGTGTGTTTTAACTGCGATCAGCATATTTTTTTTCTTTATCTCTGTAATTTAAAGTCAGCTAATGAATTTGTCCCTCGAGTGACAGAATTTGATAACGCTCAGACAATAAAATAATACGCAGTACTTAAACGTTTAACCGTAAAATAAAATTTTTATATGTACAGTTTTACTAATATTAAAAAAATAGTGGTACAACATATAATTAAAACAGTTTCAGTGTATCAACAAAATACTCTTTTATTTTTGAAGCTTAAGTTAACATCGGTATTATTAAATCTCAAAATATTCCCAATGGATAAAGCTTTCACAGCTGTATTGTTTAAATCAATTATCAGTATATGAGGAGTATTTGACAGTCATGTTATAAAGGCATCAAACGAAATTGTTAGTCAGGAAGGAAGACTGTCATATTATCTGGCGTTTGCTCCCATCTCTCACAACATGTCGCTTCCTATAATCGGATATGTATGTTGTCCATATTCTTGAGAGTGTTCTTGTCAGGAAATAAGTTCAGCTCTTTAAGCTGCCAATTCTTCTACATGTTTCTTTGATACAGAAATTGTGGAAACAATTTATATTTTATAAAAATACTCAACTAATTTTATAAATAATAAACTCTTGAATATTATCTGAATTATTGATTAGTAGCAGAAAAAGGTTTTAAAAAATGTTATCTTCAAAACAAGCGTATATACACCAGTATTGTAGCTGACATGGTTTATATTACAATATGATACTCAATGGTTGCTTAATGTTTACGTAAAACCTAGTGTTTAGTAAATGATCATAGAATTAGGCATTGGTAAGTACGAGGTCATAAAGAAGTCTCAATTTCTTTTCCTCGAGAAAGAATGAAGACCTTTAATTAAGGCGTTGAAAACTTGTAATATATATATTTTACAACAGTAGGAACCTTCATTTGGAGGAGCCTGTTCCAAATAAAGAGTTTATGAAATGATCAAATCAGAGTAGTATATAAAGTTAATATTGAAATTTAACTATATTAGGCCGGCTGTAAAGTTAGGTCTAAAAGAACTTCCTCAACTTGGAAGATACTATTTACTTTATACAGTATATTACGTAAATGAGTACATTCCTAGCCAGTCCGGCACAAATGTTAGGTCAGCTGTAAAACAATTCATCTCAATAATACAAGTTCTATGAGGATTCCTCAACTTGCGTGATAGTAAGTACTTTCTAGAGTATATTACGGTACATGGGTACATTCCTAGTCAGGTCGGCACAAATTTTTAGGTCAGCTGTAAAACAATTCATCTCAATAATACAATTTCTATGAGGATTCCTCAACTTGGATGATACTTTGCACATTCTAGAGTATATTAAGTAAATGGGTAAATTCCCAGACAGATCGGCACAAATGTCAGGTCAGCTGTAAAACAATTCTGTTGAGAATTTCCCTACTTGGACGTTACTATATGTCTTCTAGAATATATTACGCACTTGGCTGCATTCACAGCCAGGTTGTCACAAATGTCAGGTCAGCTGTAAAATAACTCAATAATACGAAGTTTACAAGGATTTCTGAACATTACCTTCCGAAACATTGTGTTATGTATATTTTACCTTTTTAAAAACTAAACTGTTCAAAACACAATTGTTTAAAACAGTGTAAAATTATACTATAGGTGTACGTGTTAAATATAATAAAACTATATATTGAACTTTCCCTATAACTCCCTTTTAACATAAAACCCCAAAGGAATGGGATATTTCTGTACATAAAATTTGAGAGTTATTGTGTGGTTTCATGTATGTTGTAAAAAACTGATAGTTTTATCTTAGCACTTTAAGATACAGTTTATTATACGTAAAAATGCTCAAAAGGGATTAAAATCTCAGTTCATTAAGATTTAAGCTTTACTATATCGTACATTTCTGTTAGCGTAAGGCACAAATTACGTTTAAGTACCTTAACAAGCACATCCGTTACACAGTCAGTACCAGTTCTTCCAAAATTACGTAGTTTATATATACCTCTATTTAATGTGTAACTCATTAAACTTTTTCTATTTATACGATCTTGAAAGATTGGGATTACAACTAAAATATTTAAATATATTAGCCTCTTCCTAGAGAAAAATATTACACCCCTTATTGTTTCAATAGCAAGAAATAATTTTCTTATATATTAAAAATATACTGATCCATAAGAAGAGATTTAAAATATTTTAAGATAAAACGAATAATGTATTGCAGGTCTAAGACGGAATAGAATATGTTTTTAAACAAATGTTCATTTCAAAAGGGTACCCCTGAGCTTTTTAATATTGGTTAACGAATAGTAATAATACTCCTTAAAATATCGACTTTTTTACATACAAAGGTTTCGTCTTTAAATTGCACTCTTTTTTATGAAGCAAGTAGTATTTTTATTATATTTAAAATCCTGCGCTATCTTGAAATAATGTGTATTAATGGTTTCCATAAATTTTATTTTGTGAAGTTAAAATATTTTATGTAAGGAGTAGTAATACTACTCCTTAAAAATACCGAATTTAATACTTGTACTAATACACTGAGGTGCAAAAAAAGTGGGACACTATTTTCGTTTAATATCTTTTTTATTTTCTTAGTTTAAACCAACTTGAACACAATATTACTCTCAAGAAATAACCTAAAATACAAAAAATCTAATCAGTTACTTAAAATGTATTATGTTTTTTATAAAAAAAAAAAAATAATGTTTTTATACCTAACAAAAATCCACACAATTAAGTAATAGTGTTCTATTCAAGGAGTTCTTTTTAAAAACACTTGGTGGGTTTTATGTTTTTCATTTCAGAAAGTTCAGTACCTCGTATTTCCTCCCCGAGATCTGATGACAGCTTCCAGCCGCCTAGGCATGCTGTCAATTACGTTCTGTATGTTCTGTTGACCAATATTGTTCCATTCTGCCTGTACAGCCTGTCGAAGTTGATCCAAAGTTAGCAGCTCGCCACGTTGACTTCTAATTGCTCTCCCAATCTGATCCCAGATATTTTCTATTGGATTTAGATCTGGGCTACGTGCTGGCCACTCCATCGTACTAATTTGCACATCCTGAAGGTAGTCTTGCACCACTCTAGCGGTATGGGGTCGAGCATTGTCATGCATGAAAACAAAATCTGGCCCAACAAATCCTGCATGAACTGTAACATGTTCTGCTAGAATCTCTTCGACATACCTCTGACCATTTAAAGTTCCTCTATCAAAAACAACTAAGTCCGTTCGAGCTTCCCTTGATATTCCGCCCCACACCATGATAGAGCCACCATTGAAACTGCCCCTGAATGATATGTTACATTGCGCATATCACTCACCTCGCCTTCTCCACACCCTTTGCCGACCATCATGTGATCTGAGAGAGAATCTGGACTCGTCAGAGAATAATACTCGACTCCACTGGTCAATAGTCCAGTTTAAGTGGTTTTCTTGCAAATCGCAAACGAGCTTGCCGATGACGTGCGGTCAGTCTTGGGCCAGTGGCAGGCCGACAAGCATTTAATTGTCTTTCCTGCAACCTTCTTCTTACAGTCCATCTGCTAATATTCACTTCCCGAACCCTCCGAAGTTCATTTGCCAGTTCAACAGAAGTTGAAAACCGATTTCGTAGACTCAAAGAAACAATAAACAGATCATCCCTAGCACTATTTGCTCGGCTACGACCGGATCCGGGCCTTTTACCATAACTACCAGTTAACCTGAATCGAATAAAAGCTCTATTTATGCTTGAACGTGAAAATCCTGTTATCTCAGCCACCTGACGCACGCTATTGCCATTTTTAACTAATGCCACCACTCTTGCCGCATTCACTGGTGAAAGAGGCATTTTAAAAGTAAAAAAATGAACTGCAACTTAACAACTACAACTGTATTAGTTACAATCAGAAACAGGAATGAGGATATGGTGGCCAACAGTGATGTACAAAGGTCAAGATTTGGCTTGATAAGAATAGACAAGTACATTATTACAATAACAGACATGCAGAATGAGACTAATGAACAGGTTTGTCAAATTTTTATGGGGAAATTAGCGGTTTTCACTTAGAACTGTAACTCATACACTATATTTATTTACGTAAACACGATTCATGCCCAACAAGTTGATTTAAGCTAAAGGCATTTAATAAAAACAGTGCGTCCCACTTTTTTTGCTCCTTAGTGTATTAAGGAACTAAAAAAATTACATTTAATTATACACTTATGCATTTTAAACACTTCCAAGTATTGCAGTCCATCTAAATATGGTGTATAATGGTTCATAAATTTCAGGCTTAGACCCTTGCATTATAGGAGGTAATGCATATTGACAGGTACAATGCATTAGTCATTGTGTGCAATGTGTGTAAATATATATGTTTTTATGTATATATGGAGATATGAATCATACGTATAGGTATTTAATCTAGCTTTTCAGCTGAGTAACTCAATATTTTAGTTTAGTTTAAAAGACCATGACGTATGGTCTAGTTAAACAATATCCTTTAACACTTTTTTTACATACAAAGGTTTAGTCTCTAAATTGCACTCTTTTTAATGAAGCAAGTAGTATTTTTATTATATTTAAAAATCTGGCGCTTTCTTGAAATACTGTGTAATAATGTATTCCAATAACCTTTATTTTGTAAAGTTAAAATAATTTTTTTTTTACTTTTTAATTCCTTAGAATAAAAATCAGTTTTTTTACTTTTAGTGACTACTGTTATATATATATTCTGTTGTAATTATGATTATAGATGCAGATGTTCTGAGACTACAGTGTAACATATGGTGACTCTATTTAGTATTTATATTGTTTTGTATGAGGATGTGTCGATTCTTTATGGGACATTAATTAAACAAAGGCTAAGGGCCATGACCCATTCTATGCTGTTCTTCTGAAATATTGATTAGTATCTATGACGTAAATTATAGTAACGGAATGAAAAAGTATCTCTCGGTAACATATTCAATCTCGTTGCTGTTTTTTATATTTAAAAAGGCCTCTTGGAGGAATCCCAATACAAATACAAATGTTTCCTGGAATTTGCAAAGTAGATTATGGTTATCAGAAGAAAACTAATTCTCGGTATCGTATTCCGCCTCATTACCCTATGTCACGTTTCATCTAAGGGCCTTCTGCAGGAGTATTATCTGGAAGCCTAATGTTGAATGATAAGCGTCTCACACAAGTTATGATGTCCCTTACAATAATTGGGAAATTTCCAAATTCTGCAATCACTCCTGTCCTAATAATATATGACGAATTTCTTATATTACTTTCAATATCGACGTCACTTGGACCATTGGTATAAAAAGTGATACGTTCTTTATCATCTGTGATATCTATAATGAGCATTGGAAGAAAACTACATCTCATACCAAAACGTGGAGTCGCGATTAAGAGGACGTTTACGTGAAATGTATTACAGTGATGTATACAAGAAAACGTATCACTGTGACTATAACATAACTTATAGCGATCTATATATATATCAGTTATATATATATATATAATATCCAATATGACCCAACTCCGAAGTAAAACACTAAAAGTTTTCGAGCAGTTCTGAGGTCGCAATAATTTCTAGGAAAACCACATATGCACAAATTGTTTTGTCTGGTTTATCCATATGGCTTATGTGTAAATATATTCTACAGTTATTTCCTGATCAGGTACTTTTTTAAACATATAGTACAATCCCCATACCTTTAAAATAAACTCATACATACAAAGGAACATAGAAACAAGTCAAATTGTACAAACCTCTTCCTTTTTGAATTCGGTTAAAAATAATGTTTAATGAAAAAAAACTTATTAAATATATTAACATGACAGCAAATAAGAATCATGTTTGGATCAGGATGTGCAAGTCGAAGGAAACTTGGTAATTAAATCTGCCAGGTCCGGATATAGGCTGGATTATCTGGTTTCCTCGTGATTGATTTACAGGGCAACTCGTAATTGACTTCACGCTTGTGATTATTAACTAATCAAGATACATATTTCACTTATGTCATGGATATCGGTGAAATATATATAACTTAGTACATTCATATTAAAACAAATTTAATTTCAACTGTTTGAATATAATTGGAATAAGCATTGTCATTAGGCACGTATTCCGTAAAATATTTCATAGAATTAAGCCTAATAGTTATAAATAATACATTTCTAGAACTCATACACATACCAAAATATAGAAATAATAATAATTGAACCTGCAAAAAAATGCTAACGCGCTTATATGGCTAAATAATTTTTAATATACTCGTACTAGACTCAGAATTAATAAGCAGTTTATATTACTAAATATGTTCTCTTTTCAGTTGTAATTAAAAATGCAATGCTCATTTTAAAATAAAATTTAAAAATCCCCATGAGCTGACGAAGAAAAAAAACATGGAGGATTGTCAGTAGTACTCAATAAATATATTAAATAGTAAAGACTTGGTCCAATAAAGTTCCCTTGCCAAGTAAAAATTTCTGATAATGTCAATCTTAAAAATGTAGAGACGTACCTACATGAAAAAAGTTATTCCTTCAAATATTTTTTTTCATATTGTTTAAAGAAATATGAGATAAATAATTTGAAATAAAATCACTGTTAAACAAAACAATTATATACATGTATACATAGCAATGAAAAGCCAAAATCGAGAAACTTGTAGGGGCAAGTGCCTGATGCATAGTAATATTATAAACTAGCTGACCCAGCGAACTTTGTTCCGCCTTAAAGGCAATATCACATGATCACATTTTGTACTTTTTAAATTAGGATAATTGTAAATAAAAAAATATAATTATTCAATGATTCTTTATTTGCCATTTATTGTAGCACCTTGTGATAAACCATTTTTTGTTTTTTTTTATTAGGCGCGAAAAAAATAACGCGGAAGGCCTTCCGACCTGTGAACATGCCACATATAATGGACCATGGGAAAAAAACATGGATGTTCGAGATTAAGACCACAAACTTTTAACGATTGGCCTTGTGACTTATTTACAGTCATGGCGAATGCAAGACGGATCAGAAATTGAAGTCGTTTAAATTGAAATGTCATGTCGGTTGGGATCATCGGGATACTCGGAATGACAACTTCCTCACCTTTGAATTTTCCTTTGAGTATTGTGGCGTAAATAAAATTGTTCATCAATTTACTTACCACCAAATGTGTTCCGTTGCACAGTTTTGGCTGGTTTAAGTTTTTAAGCATGATTACAACAACCAAACTTTAGTTGTAAATTGTGCTGTGGTAAGCCAGGTACATCCAAGGAGTTTAAAAATTCAATTGGATAGTTGGTGGCATCACCTTCATTTGCTACACAGTCAATAGATTTGATAGAATGCAGTGTACCAATGATCTCATTCTGAATTATGTAGTTTAAGTCATCTACATCTTTATTCTTAGCTACCAAAATTGCTCGCTCACTCAACCATTCATTATTTTTTGAGGTTAGTAATGATGTTTGGGAATACTTTGTTAATGAGTTCGTCTTTCGATGAGACAAAGTTATAGAAATTCGGAGGAAATGAAATCAATCCGCTCGATTCGTCGACAGGTACTCGACGATTACCGATAGTCAGCAATTGCTCAGAGAAATCTTCAGCAGATGTATCGTTCAACAATGCAACTCTCATGTTTGTTGTCAGCTGAAGTTTTCTTAACATAGATTCGATGATTTGAGGCAAGCGTTTATCTCGTCGGCAGCAGTCGATCTGGGAATTACTGGCAATGTTTGGCGGAAATTGCCAGGCAGTAAAATCATTGAGCCTCCAAAACATCTCGAGTCATTACGTAGATCTTGCAATGTTCGGTAGAGTGCTTCCAATGCACGTTTATGCGCGATTGTGCATTCGTCCCAGATGATGATCTTCGATTCTGATAAAACTTTGGCCCTAGCGGAGTGCCATATTGCATGGTGGTTTTTCAATATACTCCAGATTTAACGACAATTTTAATGCAGAATGTGTCGTACGACATCCTTTTAGTAATGTGGCTGCTATTCCAGAAGAAGCAACTGCAACCGCAGTGTTGGATCTTGCACGAACAGTGGCTAAAATTACTGACATGAGGAATGTCTTACCAGTTCCACCAGGGGCATCCAGGAAATAGAAACCACCATTTTCCATCATCAATTGCCTTCATTAATGTATCATAAACTTCCATTTGTTGGGGATTCATCAGGGGTACATTCGTTTGAACTTCTAAATCTAATTCCTGGTGATCATATTTACGTTTCCGTTCCAATTCTCGATTAAATGCGTCATTCATTTCACAATTTGGCACTGGCATTCCTAACCTGACTAATAAACTACCGCATATGAGATAGCACATGTCTTCAATCAAAAGCAAGGCCCTATTATGTATCTCCTAATTCATTTCAAGATTGGGATTTCTTGAATTGACACGAATTTGATTGTAAAATATCTTCTGCCATATTATCCTTGTATTTGTGCCATAGGTTAGATGGGTTTCGATGGGAAAGCATGTCGAAATTGATGATAGCAAATAATGTAATCTGACTTGGAGATGCAAAGTCTATGTTTAACAGTGATTGCAGAAACAGTTGAAACAAAATTTGCTGTTTCTCTTAAGCTTACTCTATGCTTTCAAACTATAAGTGTAAAGAAATGTAAAATAGTAATTAAAAGATATAAAACATATGTTTCTTTTGTCGCATTATACATGTTTACAAAGAACAGCTGATTAAATTTGAAAAGGCTCTTTCACTTAATAACCATATGTTTGCTGCAATGCAATTCTTACGGGTATTTCTGTAAACTTTAGAGACCAGTGGGGCGGAATCCTGAATCGGGAACGGGATAAAAAGTATCCTATGTTCTTATCCCAGTTCTTAGCTACCTCCCTAACCAATTTTCAGCCAAATCGGATCAGGCGTTCTTGACTTATAAATAGTGTAAACTAACACGATTTTCTTTTATATAATTATATAGACATAATCGTTTCGTTGGAGACAAATGCTGCATAGTATATAAATAAAAACCTTGTTCGGGTAGGCTGATGCCTATCGTTTTACCTTAAGGGGAACAGCGATATAATCTTCTGTGTATTGACAAATTTAATTTAACAATTAATTATTTGCGGACTTTTTAACTATTAATAATGCTTATATTGCTGATAGTGCTTTTTATATACGTTATGAATCTTATACCTAAATAAAAAAAGGTATTAAAGGGGTAAATCCTAACTGAATGTGCGGGTTGGTAAATCTGGTACAGCCGGGGTTTTTATCTCACTCCGAGAAATTTCTTGACCCGACATTTTAGTCTTGTTTGTAGACAGGTAAAATCTCCCAAGATAGAGTTTATCTTTGGACAATGCTGAAATGTCCTTTCTTATTGCGGTCCTGCCTTCCTAATATATTCTTTTTACTTACTTTTAGTGTTTCGTGTTGTAGCCTACACTAGATGTTTGACATTTTTTTTAAACATGCATATTTTTTTGAATGTAAATATAAAACACGCTGTAAAATTCTCTGATTTCCAAATATTCGGACATTTTAACGATATTTGTATTTCATATACTTTAAAAACCTCTGTATAATATACATTAGAAACCGTACATCATATACATTAGAAGCTGTACATCATATACATTAGGAATTGTATATCATATATATTTTACAATTATCGCTACATAGAAAAATGAATGATTGGAAACAGGCAATGAAATAAATGTGATTATGCCTTGCGTACCCATAATATTGAAGTCAATGATTTTGATTATTAATTTTAACAAATTAGTCTTAACTAACAGTAATCTACTAATGCACTTTTGGCCTAAAGTTTACTTTTATAATTATGAGAGACCTTTGATTTTCAAGATATAAGTAAGTAGAATCCAAACGTTTTATTGGTGGTTTTATTAAACATAATATTCATTTTAATGTTCAGTTCATTTAGGTTTTATTAAAACACTTCACTGACATTTTATGTGATTTTCTAGTCATAAAAGCTCATTAAATTAGGCTATACATGTTACTATGCAATAAAAATGCATAAGATTGTTATCAGTTAAATAAAAATGTATTTATCATTGCCAACATCATATCCTGTTCACCAAATACCCTGGAGGACAATGTGGAAAAACTGAAACAATTGGGTATCGAAAGAGTATTCTGTTATGGAATGTAACAGAAGTCTTACCAATTTGTTCATCAATTTTCAAATATTAAAATGTTATAAAACAGTTTAGAAATTACTCTATTCAGTAATTATAAGCTGCTATCGTGGTTATATTCTCAAAATATCGTCTGGAGAATCAGAAAGAAAAGTATTTTTTCAGTCCCTCGATTGATAGGCTTTACCAACGATCAGCCAATAATGTATTTACGTTAATTATCGCCGAGAAAACTATAGGTTCTTGAGATTTAGTAGATTTCAAATTCAAAGAGCATTTATAACGGAGATTTAGTACTTAAATCAATAAAACCCAGCAGTTAATCTACTGTCATCGCTGATGAAGATTCTGAAGGCAATTTCAATTTCTGGTGTAGGCCTACTTGTATCGGTCTGTACTAAATCGGATTAACCAGCCAATATCCAGACTTAATTACCAAGTTCCGTGGACTTGTAGATACTGTTTCCAAGTACAGCCTGCTTTGCTGTCATTAATAGGTATACTGGTATTGATATCAAAAGGTTTTATAGTAATAATTTCAAATATTCCTCATGGATTAAACAAGAGTCGATCAATAAGCAATAATTCTGGTTCTACTTATAATCGATAAAGAAGGTTTTCCAAGAAAGAAGTCGTTTCTTACTTACGTTAGTTCTGGTAGAGATCAAAATTAACTAAATTGGCGATGGATAATAACGGGACAAGGTGGGGAAAAACCGTTAAAAACATTTTCTAAGATTATGTTTTTCCTGGCTTCATACATTAAAAACGATCATCGGATACATATATAGTTCTTTCGCCACAAGAATACTGTTTAAAGACGACAGCAGACGTCTGCACATATTATGCTGACGCTGTACTAATATTGTTTACGTGTATGAAGGTTGTTTGCAAGTGTGTACAAATATGAAACGTATAATATTATAATAAAATATCGTTTAATTTATTAACCAAACCTATGTCGGTTGTCGATTAAGTTTTTCCTTAGAGAAATGTCTCTGTAGAATTGAAGAACCATGTTGTTCACTTATACAATGAAAATGCCTTCCGGCCTTGAACTGGGACTGCAAGGCAAAACTATTAAATTTTGTTCAAGACAAGAAATTAACAGCATACATGCTAGCAAATAAATATATTTTCGTTGCAATAATATCGTCTTACTTCCATTGTTTCTTTTATAATATTTAAATTATTGTTAGCGTGCTTAAAGATATTAATATTCTACAACAAAAGTTTTTATAGTGCGATAATGAGAATTATAGTTAAAAGTTTTGTAGTTTGTTATATATAAGATATCGTGTTTCATATAGCTTTTGGAAATATACACCAGTTAACATGTTAAGCGAGTCTAGATTCCACAAAATATTGTCTATTATCTTTAGGTTTATATAGCTTTTGGCTATAAATACAGGTAAAGAAGAATGAGATAAAAGTTAATGATTTGTCCAACCACTAATTGATATAAATTTACTCGTATCTCTATACTGAAAACGCTATGCACGAACGAAAATTAATGTAATATGCTGTACAAGTTACATTGTAACAAACAAGCGGAAGAATCGCCATAAACGTTGCATTGAGGTCAGTTGTTTTACAGCTGACCTAACATTTGTACCGGCATGTCTGGAATTTGTGCCGTGAATGTAATTTAATTCATTGTTGTTTCTTATTTTTTTGTATTATTTACAATTTGTATGTCTTTATAACAGTTGTTCCTTACTGAGTAACAGAAACAACACAACAAATTAATCCTCCTATTAATACCATAAATTAAAGTTTGAATAATATTTATTGGATGTTTTTATATGTTTAAATTTGAATGTCTGGTATTAGGATACAAAATTACAAAATTTAATGGACAGTTTGAGATAAATTTTAGTATATTGCTAAGGTGTAATTATAATACATAGACATATTTTATTCTGAAAACTTTACTTATTGCAGAATATTGTATTTACTTGTACAGATATATACATATACGTTGTAGTGTGATGCAAATAGTTATTAAAATATCATTATCAAACTTTTGGTATTCATAGTAGCAACGATGAAGTAACACAGTTTAGATTATTTAGGGTACTTGAGAAATTTTTCAGTCTTTCACACTGTTTGACGGCATATTTTCAAAGACGAAGGATAACAATTTAAACATGCACTAATATAACTCAATTAATAAATAGTTCGACGATATCATTTTAAGGGAACAAAACCATTTCCAATGTAGCCACAAACAATGTAACGGACAATTATTTTATAAGAGACATCAAACGATGGAAAAGTTGGTTCCTTTTGAACTGAGAAAACTGTTTAGGTATACAACAATTTATATAATTCATAGGCTTAACTAAACAAATTGAATGATATAACGAACAGAGATTTCAAGGCAAAGGCTTATAAATATCCTTATTTTTGAAGAATACGTACCGGAGGTTCAAGCAAGTACATCAATAAAACAGGCTTGGTTGCTTTAATTTCATTTTAGGGAACAAAAATAAACAAGAATATTATTCACACCCATCGGGACTTTTCGATAAATCTTATGTATCCGCTTAAGATCTGAAGAATAGTGTAACGTACAGGCAGAGGTTTAGCACCAACGTTGGTCTGTTGAAGAGTAAGGTATATTCGGAAGTTAGGGTTTACCCATACTAAGGCAAATACTTATATACTTCGGTGTAAGTACGAAATTATATTACACATGTATTTGGTCAAGATACCGAGACAAACTTAACTGGTCTATATGGTCTTCATTTGGGCATAAAGGCAAATCAAAGCTGTGACCAAGGAAATAAAATTCTATAGAATCGGAAGTTCTCCTATAAGCGCTAAACGCGAATTAGCCGCAATTTGGCTTAACCTCTGATCAATTTAACCATAAACATCTGAATAATACATACCTATATCCGTTAATCAAATAGCTTGGTCATATTAAAATAAGTACCCTCAGTAAAAATATTCTTTAATTCATTGACAAAAGATGTTTTAATTGTTGTTGAAACATAGTATTTTATCGAATATTATGCGGGGTTGAAGAGGAATTTGATTTGCTACTAATAAAAACTAATTAGTAAAAACACCCTCAATTCCAGTGCCTTAAAATACTGCACAAACGTAAAACCAACTATTTGAAATCGATAAAGAGTTTGTAATACTGGAACATCTTCAAATTACAATCATTAGTCGCATGAAATTTTTTGGTAATTTATATTATTCCAGGTGCATATGACTATGATTTTCCATTTGTCCAGAAGAAAGTGAAAGTGTCCCAGTCACGACTGTCCTGAACAAAACTTGTCCAATTTCCATATTACAGGCACAGACTAAACCATGGCAACAATTAAAAATACGAGTGTGTGTAAATTATGTAACACTTGTTAAAACACATGTAATGCCAATGTTCATGGAATAAGTACACTTAAATGACAGACATAATTATGATACAATTCCTAGTGCCACAAAAAAGCACAGTGTAACCTTTTATTACAAAACAGAAGATTTCTAGACATATAAGTATTTACAATTTTTGTTATCAGAGTAAAAGCCTTATTTTTTGGTATGTTATTATATGACAGAGAGATTAATTTAGGACACTTCCAAATTTGTTGGCAAGTTCATGGTGCAGACCAGGGTATTTGACTTTGGGCCATAGTGAAACACAGTTTCATATCCTGTCTGTGACCACAGCACTTTTATCAGTACTACTGCCAACCTTGCTCTATATTAGCTTGCTTTCTCCCTTATTATTTATAATAAAGGACTCACGTTCTATGCAGGACAGAGGACCATCTATTCGTGGAAAATTAGGATATAAGGATCTTTATAAAATAATATGGGACAAGTAAAACGGCTAATATCATATGTTTAAATAATAGGATTACAAATTTTTTCTTTTGGTTAATACAAAGAGCAACTTTCTTCCTACACATTAAAATGTGAGTAGTAAATTACTTTGTATGTATAACTTCTTACAATAGTAGAATTTGCTTAAATACACAGAGAAAAGAATACTGTGTTAATACAAAACATGTCAAAAAATTTATTAGAATATAACAGGTATATAATTTTATCTTTCAGTTGAAACTAATCGGACTCGATTTCAAAATTATCAACTAGAAGAAGGCAGTACTTGGCCATTCATGTATTTTAAAATAAACAACGTATTACCATACCGAAATGAACTTGTTCACCATAAGAATAATGAAGATTACCGAAACTTTAATATTTAAATATTGTTAGTTTAACTCTCTTAGAGTAGGGTCGAGTGCGTAATGATTCTGCAGTGCTCATAACGGAGTTTAGCCGTGAGGTTCACGCATCTCTTCGGTTAATTAATTTCTGTGCTCCAACCCTCGTGTTATTCCACACCAACTAACAATCTCTGCTATCATTTTTAGTATTTCCCTATCACATTCATGCTTTTTATCTTTATTTTTTACGCACTTTGAAGGTCATAGTTTAATGTGATATCCTATTTTCACATAAACAACTTCAGTTCTAAAATGCCTGATTTACTATAAGACTTGCATTAATGCAAGTACGAGAAATCCACATGAAAACTGTTTATTATATTGTACGAACCTTTAAATAATAGTTTATTAGGAACTCTAAGACGTATGAACTGAAAAAAAATAAATTATAATTTATTCCGTTTATAATTACAAATCAATCTATTATGGAATACTATACTCTTGGATGTTTTAGAAGTATATTTTCATGTATTATGTTTCAACTAAACATTTTTAGTGCAGTATAAACAAAATCTTAGCTTCACTGAAATATTTCACTCCAATTAAGAATAAGAATTGAAGTAACCTTATTTTATTTAAAAGGTGAGAGGGACTATGATAGACTTAGAATTATAACATATGTTTATAATTAATTATAGTATGTATCTACTGGTAATAAGTAACAGATTACTTTACACTGTGAACTAATTTAGGAATGAGCAAAATGTTCGTTATTATTTACGGTAGTAATTGTACAACAAAAAATACATCCCTTCACCATATTTAAGGTCTTAAATTTGCAAATATTAAACTTAAATAAGTAAAAACATTATTCTTTCTCTGCTATATTCTTTTCATACTTACGGATCAAAATAAAGAGCTACATCGAATTATGAAAACCGTTTTAGTAACAATACAACTCCTAAGATGTAAAAGAAGCTTAGTAACATCAATTCAGTAGTTTTTTCAGCAGTTACAATTCAGTAATATTTTGAGTTAGTAATTTCAAGAAAAGTGCCGAAAAAATATATTATTAACTTGCAAAACTTTGAATACAACTGGTGTTTATTTAGGATTAAAGAAGGTACATATCAGTTGCTGCGATCAAGATGTGTAATTTATTGCAAGAAACGCCAAATAACACACTGGATATATATATATAAAACACATATTTGGATTATTAATAATTTTATAAGACTTAGACACCGCTTAGAGTACGAACACTAAATTAACAAATACAATAAGAAGTTAACTTTTCAAATCATCTTCTCTAGATCATACTAAATATTTAACGTACCACTATTAAAAAGATTTATTTTTGACACTGAATTCTAAGCTTAAGTAACAGGTTACATAAATTTGCTCCAAAATTAAATTTAGCTATGGATAGGTCAGAAATAATATCACATTGAACATATGCAAAAAAGTAATTAATTAGACTAAAAACTTTTATTTTGATAAATACCTGCGTAGTTTATTCGTTTTTTAACAATAATAATACATTTTTAAATAGCAATCCTTCAATTAAACACGGAAACTGTGTTTGAGTAAATACATTACTTCAACTTTTTGATTAATATTATAATTCGAAATATCTCAAATACAATCCTAACGCCAAAATATTAAAGTGTAAAAACACAATTTACCGACTTACTTTTACAGGTAGTTTACTATTACTTGATTTTATAATAATTTTTAAAACTTGTTTTGCCAATAATACCTTAACTTAGGACCAATTTTTATATTTACTCATCTCAAAACCTTGATAAAAACAGTGTTGAGATTTAGTCCAATTTTTAAATCGAGTAATGTTTAATGAACCAACATTTTTAGTAGTAATAAAATTAAAACATCAATAAAACACTCACTTATAATACCTAACTTACTTATATATCCAATTTGCACTGTATAAATACACTCTGTGGTTTTTTCTTGGAATCGATAAAGGACTTTCATCTAAGGAATAACTCGTTCCTCAGGTGCACTAGTTTTAATAAATAATAAAAGAGGAGAGTAGTAAAAGTGTTAAAATATAAAGCAACTTGTTACTAAGATTATCTTTTTTTATCAAACACACTTAAAACGTCAGACACGAAAATGAATCTTGAATCAGAGTCAGCTAATAATACAGACCCAAAAACGACACTCTTAGTGTCAACCACTAATTATGTGTCCCCTATGTAATCACTAATTAGCTTTTATAGTCTAAATATAGATTTTAATGAAACGGGCGAAATCTAATATTCGAAACAAAAATCTATATTATACAGCTATGCTTATGTTCCGCACATAGGAGCATAGTGACGTAAAATATATATGAATAGCTACCCAAAATGATTTTTAGTGAGCTTTTCACAAACCCTACGGTTGACCGATTATCTCATTAGATAATGGCATCCATTAAATAGAACCCTGAAAAAATTTAATGTTCACAGCCAAGAGGTCGAAACAAAGTAAACTTGAGAAAATTAGTCAATACCGTTTAAATAAAGCCATAAAGACTATATAAGGAAAGAAATGGAAGTATATAGTTTTAAAAAATAATAGATTTTAAACTTCTGATATCATAAACAGTATTGAAGGTAGACATGTGAATTTGGTATTACCAGAAAGTGTGTATTTTAATGATTTATAGCTTTCAAAATATCACTGGAAAAAGCATTAAATTCCTCATTATTTTTTAATAAATATATAACAATGTATAGGACTTAAATAGGAAGAACTTTTTAAATTTAGAAATGTGGTATGACTCGATAAATAAAAAAAAAACAACTGTACAGGTATTATTTATACTTTTTGAGATAACAATATGAAAGAAAAAAAATAGACCATTGATTTTTAAATGATAAATCTATTTTAAATATACTCGTATATTAGATGTGGTTCAAATGCATTCCTGCACCATATGTGTACTCAATCGGCTTTCTTATGTTTATTTAAATATAAGTAACGATTAGTTTCAAACTAATTCTACCATTAAGTTTGGAAAACAATGTGTTCAATTGATGGGGCTGTAATCATTGATTGTTTCTTATTCTCGGAACCACAGCTTGAAATGGTTGGTGTAGACAAATAAAACGAAACCCACTCTAGGAATTGTGGCTATGCTACAACCATCTGTTGTTTCAGGTCAAATCAGTCACGACAGTGGGGGTTGTCTAGAGGGGGTTGTCAAGTGACAAAGATACACTGCCGGACAGTTAGGAGCAGCTGCTGTTTATGTCCCTACTGCCAATATTAGACAATTGTGTTTGTCGGAAATGAATTGTTTTCCTTGAAAGTTACAATTTGCATTGGTGAAGTGGTTGTAAAATGTATTGCCATACCATTTTTAACTTAAAGGGTTAAAATCAAGCCAGTGCGCATAATAAACATACATATATCTTTAAAATCACATAGGGTCAGAATCAAAAGCCTAAAAATGCTGTAAACCCGTTAATACCGATCGGGTAAAAATTATAGATATCGTAATTTAAACCAAGTTAAACCGATATTTTTGATAATTACAATAAAAATACTTCTCCGAAATGCTTCTTTTTAAAATTTACAACAATGTTACATAATGTTTGAGATATTTCGTACAGTTATTTGTCATACGTAAACTATTACTGAAAACTCATTGTCCTGTGTTTTAAATGATGTATCGTTCCTCATCTTTATAATTAAAATTGAATTTCTGTATTTATAAAATAGGATTTAGAAACATCTTACTTTACTTTTATACTACGAGAAAAAAATGTATTCACGAATAAATATATTTATATCACCACATTTTATACAACAACAGATAATGTTTTAATTTTAAACTTAATCATTAATGAAATAAAAGTATAGTATATTTTTATAAAAGTATAAAAGGGAAAATATAACTTGTTTTACTGGCGTAAACTCCTCAAAAGACATCTTAATTTTAATAGACGGTCATATTATCATTGTTAGTTAAGTTATAAAGTTGCACCAGTTAGTTAGGATTGCTTGGTTATTACAAAACTTGTCAGCCGGAAATTACACAGAATCTGCCACCCTTCCTTGTTCGAACAATCGGAAAGTTTGATTGCACAACTTCATTCCACGTCCTTTTCTCCTAAGACTATTGATATCGATAACTGCAAGTCAAATTGTATTCGAAGGTTATAAAGTTGCTGTTTTATACCTATTCTTCATAAAACTTACATCCATTTCCTGAATAATAGTTCTTCTGCACTGCAAAGTATACCTTTTAATACGTGTCATTAACAGTTACATTTCTATTTTAAACTAAGTGAGTAAGCGAATAATTGCTCACTGGCAGAATTTCATTTCACTACAAAATTTCTTATTACACCGTATACAGGAAGTGGCAATTTTAAATGCTCTATACACATAACGCAATAATATTCTTCATTCACCATCTATTTTCCAATATAAGATAAATAAGATAATTATGTGGTAAGTAATTTTGAGATGAAACGTACAAGTCTAAACATGTGTTTAGAAACCTTCAATATGCTTCTGTGAACGGTGCACGTCATCCAAACTTGTTACTACATACAAAGTCCTACATTTTCGTGTCTCTCAGGTGGAAAATATACTTGGACGAACCATATTTACTCCCCCAACATTCTCATTAAAACTATTACTTAATAGAAAGACGACAGAAAACGTACCTGTAAGTTTATAAATTAACGAATATTTTTCCTGACTTTTGGGGTCAGTCCAACTAGTGTTTACCTTTTAAAAGGGAGTTTTTGTAACTTTTGTACCCTACCATAAAATGATATATATACGTTTATAGAATAGAAACATTTTGCTAAGAGATGAAATTAGTAAAACCTACTACATAGAACCGTTTAAGTTGTTTGTATAAGAGAGCGTTCGTCAAAAAGATGATTGTTATATATTTAGATGTTACAATTTATTTTCATTCTTGCTTATGCAATTGTTTTGCTTTATGTCATATATATAAATTAGTCGTTTAGAATTGATAAAACTTGGGGAGAATCTGTGATTTATCTTTATTCTAAGTAAAACAGTATTTTATGTTTGACTTTTTTAAATTTTAGTTCTATATTATACTGTGTGAGTTGTGTTTCTTAATGTACGTTTTTCCTTTTATAAAATGTCTCACCGAATTTAATATTCTATCCTGCATATACCTGAATGTTTCTCTTTAGATTCGGGGGGAACATTGCGATTGTTTTATACACCCAAGTTAACAAGGGTGAAAAAAAGCCTTAAGGAATTAGGATTCAAACCTTTACTATAAGGACTTGTTGATATTTGATAACCCATTTTCTCTAGACATTTTTTCAATTTAAGTAATATTTTGAAAACTATAAGCTATGCGATGAAAAGCGTCGTTAGAAATTAAATCATTATTGAATTTATGAAATGATATAAAGATTTTACCACGGTTGAGGGTATAGATTTATCCTGTAAATGTTCCATAATATTGTGCAATAGTCAACAAGATGGACTGCTTTATCACAAATGATAGATCCAAAACTTTTTTTTATCCTAAATAAATAGTTTTCACGTATTCTGAAAAATTTATGAATCTGAAACTATTGTGAAATCTCTCTAGCATTAAGGTTTTATTATGTTTTCTGCTGCTAAGCCTGAGGAAGTTTGTAAACGCTTGATCTTCATAATAAACGCCTAACTTCACACCACTATAGTCTACAGTAATATTGGTATCATCATGGACATCCGCTTAGAAATATTGTTACTATGGATTTTATGATTCTATATTATGATTAGATAATGTGTTACTTAGGAAATAGAATACCTAAAAAGAATATCTGACTTTGATATAAATAATATTCAAGTTTGTTATAAGAAGGTATGTTCCAGTTACAACAACTCAAGCTCTACTTTAAATTTGAGTTAAGAGAGTTTATTTAAAGAAAAATATCCGATTACTAGAAGTTACATCTCGTAAACGACAGGAACAGCGTCTGGACAAATAGATACCAATTTTCCCACCTGACTCTCTTACGTATAGCTGCCTTTACAGATACAGCTCATAAAGTACCTTCATGTAGCTTACTCGTGGTGACTTATCACTAATTCAATAAATATGCCAAAACATTGCCATTTATTCTATATATTGATCTTATTTTAAAGTCTACAAAATACATTAGTTTAAAGTTTTAAGTAGTGTCGTCACTTTCAGTACACTTTAAAACTTTTTATTTCTTTACATTTTAAAGTTTAAGTTTATATAACTTTATCACACATGTAGCCTAACTATTCACAAGATGTCTCCATAAGTATATAGAATCCCGTTCATGTGATTAGGCTGACAGTTATTGAAGCATATTGCTCAGAAGGCTGGCGTATTTTCTCGTTTGTCAGCAAGAAGGATGTAAATTGCTTTCCTAATGTTTGTCTATATATCCACAAAAAAATTCTACTTTAGGATAAGTGTATTCAATAATAAATTATGTTTCTGTTAATACGGGAAAATTTATATTAACAGAACAAAGCAAAAACTAATAAAATTTCAATATTTCGATTAATAAAAGATTATGATTTTATTTATTTATAGTTTGCATGCTTTAATACAGGTACCCAATTACATTAAAAGCAGTTAACAATTGTACACAATATAGTTCTTTCGTGGGTTTGCAAGGTCCAATTTCAGTACTTAAAATAATCACTGGATATCAAGTAATATATAACCAATAAGTATAAATGACAGCAACAGCACAATAATCATTAGAGAAACATAACAAAATTTTGTACTAAAAGTAATTTTATAAACGCATGCAACGACAAACATAATATATAATATAAAGACTTGAAGTAACAAATATATAAATATAATTAATAAAAAAAAACAGCAAAAGAATCATTTTAAGAATATAACAAAAATATATATTTAAAAAAAAAAATGCAACAACTAAGTAATTCTATAACACATGCAACAATACACTTAATTTAAGTAACAACATACAACAAAAATATAAATAGATGGAACGGTTATTATAAGATAAATTACAGTTAAATATTTATGTGAAAATATTAGGCATTCATTGTATTAATAATCTAAAAGGTCAATATAAATAAGGTTTATCTTTTAATTAATATCATTAGGCAATTTCGTCTTAAAAACATATTTTGATTATGCTAATATATCAAGATTATTTCCTTCCGAATGTATTAAATTTGTGAGCCCTCATCATCCGTAGCAGAGGCGAGTACGCGTGCGATACTGTCCGTACATGTGGCAGATCAAACATAATTTTACTCCTACTATTGAAGCGCAGAAACCCTAAACCTAAGAGCTTCCATACTGACCACGTCGTCCACCCGCCCCCGCCCTTGCACTAAGCCTCATGCAGAAACGCTTGGCTCCATCACTGCTCTCCTAAAGACCTAGACTCTCGAATTCAAACAGACTTAACAACTCCTCGTAATTAATTAAATAAGGATAAATATTAAAACATTTAAGTAAAGATATCTTAAAAAATCTCTTTTGTACTTTTTCTATGGCATCTTTGTGGACGGCATATGTAGGGTTCCAAACTATACACGCAGTCTCTAGTCGTGACCTGACCAGTGCCTTATATAGTGTAATAAATGTTACACTGTTTCGAAAATTTACTCCTTGTATGTCTGATTATAAACTCTAGCATCCGACTGGCGGAAGAAATACAATTAGTAATATGGTCATTAAAAGACAAACTGCAATCAACAATGATTCCCAAATCTTTCACTGAATCAAACTCTAGACAAAAGTGTTCCATTTAAAATATAATGTTTGTTAATAATAGGTTTTAATCTGCTGAATGACATTACATAACATTTAGAAATATTAAATTGATATTATTCTCCCACCTCCATAAAAATACACTGTCTAAGTCCTTCTGCAAATCATCGGCGTCAGATTGATCGGATATATACTTCAAGAGTTTTAAATCGTCAGCAAAAAGTATAGGGTTAGCTGATACCACACGATCACTTACATCATTTATCATAATTGTAAACAAACAAGGTCCCAAGTTTTACCTTGAGGTACTCCAGATTGAACCGTAAAGGTAGCAGATAAATTATTTTTTATAGGAAACATACTGTTTTTCCTGTTTATTAAATAAGATTCGAAAAAGTTTCCCAAAGCTTTTATAGATTGGTGTGATTTTAGTAAGTTTTCCATTTGTCTGAAAATGTTCCAGTTTTTAAACTTAAAATTACAAACGTAAAGTAAGCGGTTCTGTAAAAATGTCAATTACAACCCTTAATCAAATACTGTGGTATAAGATCAGGAGCTACGGTCTTTTTAGACTTGAGATTTTTAATAGCATTACGGACCTTTTGCTCTCCTATCTTATCTAATTTTAAGCAAGCAACCCCCGCCAAGGAAGGTTCGGCCAGAACCATCTCAGCTGTAGGTTCTACATTGTATTTTGTGTAAAAAGAGCTAAAATATTGTTCAAAGGCGTTGGCTATGTCTCTTCCATTGCTTAAATGAGAACCGTTATATTTCCATAGCAAGAAGATTGGATTTTGTTGACTTTTTTATTTTTTTATAAATTTCCAAAATGTTTTGCTGTCAGATGTAATCATATTTTCAAAACCGAGTATGTAATTATTGTACGCAAAGTTTTATATCCCTCTTTTACTAAAGCTCTCAGGTTTTTAAAATCTATCTAAATCTGCTTGTCTACCAGACTGTTTGAATTTTTTTCTTAAATTTGTTCTTTTGTTTTATATTGTGAATAATTGAACTTGTAAACCAAAATGGACATTTTGGATGCCTAATTTTCTTTCTGGGGCATGTTGCGTCCAAAACTTTGTACAAATTGCAATAAAAAAACTCAAACCTCTTGATTTATATCTAGAATGTTACGTAAATTATTCAAGTTAATGTTTTGCTAGGCTACGATACAGCTCTAGGAAGTTGGCTCTTTCAAAACAGTAACTTGGAACTTCATTCGACCTTGGACCGACATACCAATGTAGCACCTGATAACAATATCCACCTCTAACGCCGAATGATAAGAATCCTCATCAACTAAAGGGTTCACTACAGTGCATTACATTAGTGTTTTCTATATTTGTAATTACAAGGTCTAAGGTTTTACTCAGGAAATTCCTTATATTGTTTTATAAATAAAAATTATTTTCATTTAAAAACATCAAAAATTCCTTACAAAAAGTATCCTTAGTTGCCAAATTAAAAATCTGAACCGTAAATTGATAAATTTTAAATCCCATAAAATTAATATTTTACATTCACTAGTTAAATTTAATTTATATAAACTTTCATAAAACATTTGGTATGTTGCTAAAGTAGATTTTGGGAGAATATAAATTGTACAAATGTATAATGTACCTCCTTTTATGTTAGATAGTTTTACCCATACACATTCAACATTTTCAGCAGTAATATCTAATTGGCTCACTCTAATACATTTTATATCGTTAGATAACGCAATTAACACCCCACCTCCCCCTAGTTTCCCCGACACTACCAAATTTCTATCATTTCTAAATACATTATAACATTCGGGGAAAATTTCTGAAGAATTTAAATTAGAATTTAAAAATGTTTCCGTTAAAGCTATGATTTTATATTCATTCCCCAAAATATTTTGAATAAAAGAAGTAGTTTTGGTCATTAGGCCCCTAACGTTTTGATAATATATATTGTAATTAAATAAACATTTACTCATTTTTAATTAATATAAATATAAACAAGCCCCTACTAACCTATCCCTATTTCATTGCAAAAAATATGATAAGGACAATATTAATGTTTAACGGAACCACTTATGGTATAACTTCCTAAAATAGCCTTTCATACAAATAAATAAACATATAAAACCATTAACCATACTTACAACTAGATAAACACCAATAATCATGCATTTTACAATAGCTTCAGAAAAAAAAATTATGATAACTTGTACTCACAAACATCAGGCCCAAGTATCCATTCACAACTTACCAATGTCTTGAACTGATGAAATCTTGATAACCGGTTAACCGGTGCTTGGCCCCTCTCCTTGCGAACAAAGATGTTGTAGTTGTTGGTCCACACCTAGCTGTAGTTCTTCTGTTTCGCGGCATCCCGTGTTAATCTCAGCATTTCTCTGTTGGCGGGTGTCAAGGATTCGTTAATAAAGACTGAGTTCTCGCAGGCATATCACAAGTCAGAGGCTTTCAAGTTCCGCTTCATCTTCCGGAGATTGAAAAATTCATTCCTGTCAATCCGGCTCACAAATTTAATTATTATAGGCCTAGGACTTTTATCTGTAACCCGGCCCATTCTGTGAACAGCGTCTATTAGGCTCGTTGACCACTCAGGAAACTCCAAGGACAGAAGCCAAACGTTTGATGACAAGGTGAATGTCTTCGGTTTTCTGCTCAATGCACTCCATAAATTATGAGATTATTTCGGTGAGAATAATGTTCTAGTACGTTCATTTCCGATTGTACAGTGTTTAGCTTTTTCTTCAGAGTTGCATTTTCCTCCATAACCTTACTGATGTCTTCTTTGCAGCTTGATATATGTTTGCCGTGCTCATCTAACCTCACTTTAATATCACTGATACCGGCATGACAAAACTCCACTGATGAAAACCAGTTCCTGTTGCTCCTTCTTAATGTCACAAATGTCAACTGAATTGTTGTCCAATATTTGTAAGATAGAATCAAGTTTTATATCCAGTGATTGCATAGTCGGCAGCACATTGTCTGTGTTGTCACTGTTATCAGACTGACTTCGCGTCACGACCTTCGAACCAGCTGGCATCGTGACTCACTCACTGACTGAACAGGCTCCGTCAACGTAAAAATAAAGTTTTCCAGGAAACCACTGCACACAATTTTGTGATATTTGCACAACGTAAACTACTTCTATACATATAGCTCAATGCCAAATTTTGTTGAAAACAAACGTATAATTCCCAACTAATAAAGGTGGAAATGTACGGAGCCGTAATCAACGTGTCACTCAATGCTCATCCCTACTCCAAGTCATGAGTCAAGTCCCCACTAGACATGATTTTATATGTTAAGTGATGGAACTAACTTATGGTTATCAACGGGTATTATTTTATTGACCTTTTGTAGAGAGCTATTAAGATTTGGTAATATTTGTTATATAAAGTTTAATAGGATACATCAGTTAGATTTTAACATTAGTAGTAACTGTCCGCTAAGTTATAGTATAAAATATTGCGAGCAACATTCCTACTATGAAAAGTAAGTCTTCTCTAACTGGTTCAATCACCGATGTAGGCTAGATAGCCATGAAAGAGACACTTCGATACCCCTATAATTAAATGTATAAGCTACTATTTAAAATGAAAAGAAAAATGCCATTCAACAAGTGTATCGAATTCATTAACTTACTTAATGTTGAATTCCTTACATTACCATACTAACGGGGGATAACCATAATAAACTGTGATGACGTAAATTGTCATCGCTCTATACTTAACTGAAACTATTGAATGTACAATAAAGGGGACATATATAACTGATACTGTTAATCGTAGCCTCGAAACTACTTTCTTCAGTAGAGAATCCATTTTTATTTATTATCCACATCATAACTCACTGAATTAAGCTAACTACATAACACATGTCAAAGATTTCATGCAAAAATATTTGAAAAATATGTATTGTAAGGCTGAAATGGTGAAGTTATACATTTATTACCAGAAGAATAGGATACAATGTTGACTAAAAATACAACATATATACAATACAATCATTGATGAATTTATGTAAATAATGGTATATAGTGGAGTATACAAAATGATAAAACGGACAAAAAGCTACTCCTAAAATTTCTAATCCAAAAAAAGATTTGACATTTTTTAAATTTACATATGTTATAGGCATCTTTGTATAAAATAGTACAAAATTAAATAAAACTGTGACTTGAAGCAGTTTAGGTTTAAAGATAGTTTGAAATACTCTGCTGTCATTAAAAAGAACGGTAAAACGTTGCTGAGTGAACAGGCTCTGATCACACACACACACACACACACACACACACACACACACACTCACACACACACACACACACACACACACACACCACACACACACACACACACACACACACACACACAGTATTATATGAGAGGCCGTGGTTTGCTCTAATGACGTGCAACGCTGTGCCGGAAACTTTGCCGCTCACCTG